>NC_034175.2:7095053-7122553 GCF_002021735.2 Oncorhynchus kisutch | reverse complement strand
GGTCATAATAAAGGTTTTGACCTCACCAGTATGGTGGTCATAATAAAGGTTTTGACCTCACCAGTATAGTGGTCATAATAAAGGTTTTGACCTCACCAGCATAGTGGTCCTAATAAAGGTTTTGACCTCACCAGTATGGTGGTCATAAAGGTTTTGACCTCCCCAGTATAGTGGTCATAATAAAGGTTTTGACCTCACCAGTATAGTAGTCATCATAAAGGTTTTGACCTCACCAGTATAGTTGTCATCATAAAGGTTTTGACCTCACCAGTATGGTGGTCATAATAAAGGTTTTGACCTCACCAGTATGGTGGTCATAATAAAGGTTTTGTCCTCACCAGTATGGTAGTCATAATAAAGGTTTTGACCTCACCAGTATAGTGGTCATCATAAAGGTTTTGACCTCACCAGTATGGTGGTCATAATAAAGGTTTTGACCTCACCAGTATGGTGGTCATAATAAAGGTTTTGACCTCACCAGTACGGTGGTCATAATAAAGGTTTTGACCTCACCAGTATGGTGGTCATAAAGGTTTTGACCTCAGCAGTATAGTGGTCATCATAAAGGTTTTGACCTCACCAGTATGGTGGTCATAATAAAGGGTTTGACCTCACCAGTATGGTGGTCAAAATGGTTTTGACCTCACCAGTATAGTGGTCATCATAAAGGTTTTGACCTCACCAGTATGGAGGTCATAATAAAGGGTTTGACCTCACCAGTATAGTGGTCATCATAAAGGTTTTGACCTCACCAGTATGGTGGTCATAATAAAGGTTTTGACCTCACCAGTATAGTTGTCATAATAAAGGTTTTGACCTCACCAGTATAGTAGTCATAATAAAGGTTTTAACCTCACCAGTATGGTGGTCATAATAAAGGGTTTGACCTCACCAGTATAGTGGTCATAATAAAGATTTTGACCTCACCAGTATGGTGGTCATAATGAAGGTTTTGACCTCACCAGTATAGTAGTCATAATAAAGGTTTTGACCTCACCAGTATAGTGGTCATCATAAAGGTTTTGACCTCACCAGTATGGTGGTCATAATAAAGGTTTTGACCTCACCAGTATGGTGGTCATAATAAAGGTTTTGACCTCACCAGTATGGTAGTCATAATAAAGATAATAAAGGTTTTGACCTCACCAGTATGGTGGTCATAATAAAGGTTTTGACCTCACCAGTATAGTGGTCATAAAGGTTTTGACCCCACCAGTATAGTGGTCATCATAAAGGGTTTCACCTCACCAGTATGGTGGCCATAATAAAGGGCTTGACCTCACCAGTATAGTGGGCATAATAAAGGTTTTGACCTCACCAGTATAGTGGCCATAATAAAGGTTTTGACCTCACCAGTATAGTGGTCATAATAAAGGTTTTGAACTCACCAGTATAGTGGTCATAAAGGTTTTGACCCCACCAGTATAGTGGTCATCATAATGGGTTTCACCTCACCAGTATGGTGGCCATAATAAAGTGCATGACCTCACCAGTATAGTTGGCATAATAAAGGTTTTGACCTCACCAGTATGGTGGTCATAATAAAGGTTTTGACCTCACCAGTATAGTGGTCATAATAAAGGTTTTGACCTCACCAGTATAGTGGCCATAATAAAGGTTTTGACCTCACCAGTATGGTGGTCATAATAAAGGTTTTGACCTCACCAGTATAGTGGTCATAATAAAGGTTTTGACCTCACCAGTATGGTGGTCATAATAAAGGTTTTGACCTCACCAGTATAGTGGTCATAATAAAGGTTTTGACCTCACCAGTATAGTGGTCATAATAAAGGTTTTGACCTCACCAGTATAGTGGCCATAATAAAGGTTTTGACCTCACCAGTATAGTGGTCATAATAAAGGTTTTGACCTCACCAGTATGGTGGTCATAATAAAGGTTTTGACCTCACCAGTATGGTGGTCATAATAAAGGTTTTGACCTCACCAGTATAGTGGCCATAATAAAGGTTTTGACCTCACCAGTATGGTGGTCATAAAGGTTTTGACCTCACCAGTATAGTGGTCATAAAGGTTTTGACCCCACCAGTATAGTGGTCATCATAATGGGTTTCACCTCACCAGTATGGTGGCCATAATAAAGTGCATGACCTCACCAGTATAGTGGCCATAATAAAGGTTTTGACCTCACCAGTATAGTGGTCATAATAAAGGTTTTGACCTCACCAGTATAGTGGTCATAAAGGTTTTGACCTCACCAGTATGGTGGTCATAATAAAGGTTTTGACCTCACCAGTATAGTGGTCATAATAAAGGTTTTGACCTCACCAGTATAGTGGCCATAATAAAGGTTTTGACCTCACCAGTATAGTGGTCATAATAAAGGTTTTGACCTCACCAGTATGGTGGTCATAATAAAGGTTTTGACCTCACCAGTATAGTGGTCATAATAAAGGTTTTGACCTCACCAGTATGGTGGTCATAATAAAGGTTTTGACCTCACCAGTATAGTGGTCATAATAAAGGTTTTGACCTCACCAGTATAGTGGCCATAATAAAGGTTTTGACCTCACCAGTATAGTGGTCATAATAAAGGTTTTGACCTCACCAGTATGGTGGTCATAATAAAGGTTTTGACCTCACCAGTATGGTGGTCAAAATAAAGGTTTTGACCTCACCAGTATAGTGGCCATAATAAAGTTTTTGACCTCACCAGTATGGTGGTCATAAAGGTTTTGACCTCACCAGTATAGTGGTCATCATAAAGGTTTTGACCTCACCAGTATGGTGGTCATAATAAAGGTTTTGACCTCACCAGTATAGTGGTCATAAAGGTTTTGACCTCACCAGTATAGTGGTCATCATAAAGGTTTTGACCTCACCAGTATGGTGGTCATAATAAAGGTTTTGACCTCACCAGTATAGTGGTCATAAAGGTTTTGACCTCACCAGTATAGTGGTCATCATAAAGGTTTTGACCTCACCAGTATGGTGGTCATAATAAAGGTTTTGACCTCACCAGTATAGTGGTCATAAAGGTTTTGACCTCACCAGTATAGTGGTCATCATAAAGGTTTTGACCTCACCAGTATGGTGGTCATAATAAAGGTTCTGACCTCACCAGTATAGTGGTCAGAATAAAGGTTTTGACCCCACCAGTATAGTGGTCATAATAAAGGTTTTGATCTCACCAGTATGGTGGTCATAAAGGTCTTGATCTCACCAGTATAGTGGTCATAATAAAGGTTTTGACCTCACCAGTATGGTGGTCATAAAGGTTTTGACCTCACCAGTATAGTGGTCATAATAAAGGTTTTGACCTCACCAGCATAGTGGTCCTAATAAAGGTTTTGACCTCACCAGCATAGTGGTCCTAATAAAGGTTTTGACCTCACCAATATGGTGGTCATAATAAAGGTTTTGACCTCACCAGCATAGTGGTCCTAATAAAGGTTTTGACCTCACCAATATGGTGGTCATAATAAAGGTTTTGACCTCACCAGTATAGTGGTCATAATAAAGGTTTTGACCTCACCAGTATGGTGGTCATAAAGGTTTTGACCTCACCAGTATAGTGGTCATAAAGGTTTTGACCTCACCAGTATAGTGGTCATAATAAAGGTTTTGACCTCACCAGTATAGTGGTCATAATAAAGGTTTTGACCTCACCAGTATGGTGGTCATAAAGGTTTTGACCTCACCAGTATGGTGGTCATAATAAAGGTTTTGACCTCACCAGTATAGTGGCCATAATAAAGGTTTTGACCTCACCAGTATAGTGGCCATAATAGAGGTTTTGACCTCACCAGTATAGTGGCCATAATAAAGGTTTTGACCTCACCAGTATAGTGGTCATAATAAAGGTTTTGACCTCACCAGTATGGTGGTCATAATAAAGGTTTTGACCTCACCAGTATAGTGGTCATAATAAAGGTTTTGACCTCACCAGTATGGTGGTCATAAAAAAGGTTTTGACCTCACCAGTATGGTGGTCATAAAAAAGGTTTTGACCTCACCAGTATGGTAGTCATAATAAAGATAATAAAGGTTTTGACCTCACCAGTATGGTGGTCATAATAAAGGTTTTGACCTCACCAGTATAGTGGTCATAAAGGTTTTGACCCCACCAGTATAGTGGTCATCATAAAGGGTTTCACCTCACCAGTATGGTGGCCATAATAAAGGGCTTGACCTCACCAGTATAGTGGGCATAATAAAGGTTTTGACCTCACCAGTATAGTGGTCATAAAGGTTTTTACCCCACCAGTATAGTGGTCATCATAAAGGGTTTCACCTCACCAGTATGGTGGCCATAATAAAGGGCTTGACATCACCAGTATAGTGGGCATAATAAAGGTTTTGACCTCACCAGTATAGTGGCCATAATAAAGGTTTTGACCTCACCAGTATAGTAGTCATAATAAAGGTTTTAACCTCACCAGTATGGTGGTCATAATAAAGGGTTTGACCTCACCAGTATGGTGGTCATAATAAAGGGTTTGACCTCACCAGTATAGTGGTCATAATAAAGATTTTGACCTCACCAGTATGGTGGTCATAATGAAGGTTTTGACCTCACCAGTATAGTAGTCATAATAAAGGTTTTGACCTCACCAGTATAGTGGTCATCATAAAGGTTTTGACCTCACCAGTATGGTGGTCATAATAAAGGTTTTGACCTCACCAGTATGGTGGTCATAATAAAGGTTTTGACCTCACCAGTATGGTAGTCATAATAAAGATAATAAAGGTTTTGACCTCACCAGTATGGTGGTCATAATAAAGGTTTTGACCTCACCAGTATAGTGGTCATAAAGGTTTTGACCCCACCAGTATAGTGGTCATCATAAAGGGTTTCACCTCACCAGTATGGTGGCCATAATAAAGGGCTTGACCTCACCAGTATAGTGGGCATAATAAAGGTTTTGACCTCACCAGTATAGTGGCCATAATAAAGGTTTTGAC
The DNA here is from genome assembly GCF_002021735.2 of Oncorhynchus kisutch. Lineage (NCBI taxonomy): Eukaryota > Metazoa > Chordata > Actinopteri > Salmoniformes > Salmonidae > Oncorhynchus > Oncorhynchus kisutch. The sequence goes on along the minus strand of NC_034175.2, from coordinate 7,117,630 downwards.
CTCACCAGTATAGTGGTCATAATAAAGGTTTTGAACTCACCAGTATAGTGGTCATAAAGGTTTTGACCCCACCAGTATAGTGGTCATCATAATGGGTTTCACCTCACCAGTATGGTGGCCATAATAAAGTGCATGACCTCACCAGTATAGTTGGCATAATAAAGGTTTTGACCTCACCAGTATAGTGGCCATAATAAAGGTTTTGACCTCACCAGTATAGTGGTCATAATAAAGGTTTTGACCTCACCAGTATGGTGGTCATAATAAAGGTTTTGACCTCACCAGTATGGTGGTCATAATAAAGGTTTTGACCTCACCAGTATAGTGGTCATAATAAAGGTTTTGACCTCACCAGTATAGTGGCCATAATAAAGGTTTTGACCTCACCAGTATGGTGGTCATAATAAAGGTTTTGACCTCACCAGTATAGTGGTCATAATAAAGGTTTTGACCTCACCAGTATGGTGGTCATAATAAAGGTTTTGACCTCACCAGTATAGTGGTCATAATAAAGGTTTTGACCTCACCAGTATAGTGGTCATAATAAAGGTTTTGACCTCACCAGTATAGTGGCCATAATAAAGGTTTTGACCTCACCAGTATAGTGGTCATAATAAAGGTTTTGACCTCACCAGTATGGTGGTCATAATAAAGGTTTTGACCTCACCAGTATGGTGGTCATAATAAAGGTTTTGACCTCACCAGTATAGTGGCCATAATAAAGGTTTTGACCTCACCAGTATGGTGGTCATAAAGGTTTTGACCTCACCAGTATAGTGGTCATAAAGGTTTTGACCCCACCAGTATAGTGGTCATCATAATGGGTTTCACCTCACCAGTATGGTGGCCATAATAAAGTGCATGACCTCACCAGTATAGTGGCCATAATAAAGGTTTTGACCTCACCAGTATAGTGGTCATAATAAAGGTTTTGACCTCACCAGTATGGTGGTCATAATAAAGGTTTTGACCTCACCAGTATAGTGGTCATAATAAAGGTTTTGACCTCACCAGTATAGTGGCCATAATAAAGGTTTTGACCTCACCAGTATAGTGGTCATAATAAAGGTTTTGACCTCACCAGTATGGTGGTCATAATAAAGGTTTTGACCTCACCAGTATGGTGGTCATAATAAAGGTTTTGACCTCACCAGTATAGTGGCCATAATAAAGGTTTTGACCTCACCAGTATGGTGGTCATAAAGGTTTTGACCTCACCAGTATAGTGGTCATCATAAAGGTTTTGACCTCACCAGTATGGTGGTCATAATAAAGGTTTTGACCTCACCAGTATAGTGGTCATAAAGGTTTTGACCTCACCAGTATAGTGGTCATCATAAAGGTTTTGACCTCACCAGTATGGTGGTCATAATAAAGGTTTTGACCTCACCAGTATAGTGGTCATAAAGGTTTTGACCTCACCAGTATAGTGGTCATCATAAAGGTTTTGACCTCACCAGTATGGTGGTCATAATAAAGGTTTTGACCTCACCAGTATAGTGGTCATCATAAAGGTTTTGACCTCACCAGTATGGTGGTCATAATAAAGGTTCTGACCTCACCAGTATAGTGGTCAGAATAAAGGTTTTGACCCCACCAGTATAGTGGTCATAATAAAGGTTTTGATCTCACCAGTATGGTGGTCATAAAGGTCTTGATCTCACCAGTATAGTGGTCATAATAAAGGTTTTGACCTCACCAGTATGGTGGTCATAAAGGTTTTGACCTCACCAGTATAGTGGTCATAATAAAGGTTTTGACCTCACCAGCATAGTGGTCCTAATAAAGGTTTTGACCTCACCAGCATAGTGGTCCTAATAAAGGTTTTGACCTCACCAATATGGTGGTCATAATAAAGGTTTTGACCTCACCAGCATAGTGGTCCTAATAAAGGTTTTGACCTCACCAATATGGTGGTCATAATAAAGGTTTTGACCTCACCAGTATAGTGGTCATAATAAAGGTTTTGACCTCACCAGTATAGTGGTCATAATAAAGGTTTTGACCTCACCAGTATGGTGGTCATAAAGGTTTTGACCTCACCAGTATAGTGGTCATAAAGGTTTTGACCTCACCAGTATAGTGGTCATAATAAAGGTTTTGACCTCACCAGTATAGTGGTCATAATAAAGGTTTTGACCTCACCAGTATGGTGGTCATAAAGGTTTTGACCTCACCAGTATGGTGGTCATAATAAAGGTTTTGACCTCACCAGTATAGTGGCCATAATAAAGGTTTTGACCTCACCAGTATAGTGGCCATAATAGAGGTTTTGACCTCACCAGTATAGTGGCCATAATAAAGGTTTTGACCTCACCAGTATAGTGGTCATAATAAAGGTTTTGACCTCACCAGTATGGTGGTCATAATAAAGGTTTTGACCTCACCAGTATAGTGGTCATAATAAAGGTTTTGACCTCACCAGTATGGTGGTCATAAAAAAGGTTTTGACCTCACCAGTATGGTGGTCATAAAAAAGGTTTTGACCTCACCAGTATGGTAGTCATAATAAAGATAATAAAGGTTTTGACCTCACCAGTATGGTGGTCATAATAAAGGTTTTGACCTCACCAGTATAGTGGTCATAAAGGTTTTGACCCCACCAGTATAGTGGTCATCATAAAGGGTTTCACCTCACCAGTATGGTGGCCATAATAAAGGGCTTGACCTCACCAGTATAGTGGGCATAATAAAGGTTTTGACCTCACCAGTATAGTGGTCATAAAGGTTTTTACCCCACCAGTATAGTGGTCATCATAAAGGGTTTCACCTCACCAGTATGGTGGCCATAATAAAGGGCTTGACCTCACCAGTATAGTGGGCATAATAAAGGTTTTGACCTCACCAGTATAGTGGCCATAATAAAGGTTTTGACCTCACCAGTATAGTGGTCATAATAAAGGTTTTGAACTCACCAGTATAGTGGTCATAAAGGTTTTGACCCCACCAGTATAGTGGTCATCATAATGGGTTTCACCTCACCAGTATGGTGGTCATAATAAAGGTTTTGACCTCACCAGTATGGTGGTCATAATAAAGGTTTTGACCTCACCAGTATGGTGGTCATAATAAAGGTTTTGACCTCACCAGTATAGTGGCCATAATAAAGGTTTTGACCTCACCAGTATAGTGGCCATAATAAAGGTTTTGACCTCACCAGTATAGTGGCCATAATAAAGGTTTTGACCTCACCAGTATGGTGGTCATAATAAAGGTTTTGACCTCACCAGTATAGTGGCCATAATAAAGGTTTTGACCTCACCAGTATAGTGGCCATAATAAAGTTTTTGACCTCACCAGTATAGTGGCCATAATAAAGGTTTTGACCTCACCAGTATGGTGGTCATAATAAAGGTTTTGACCTCACCAGTATAGTGGCCATAATAAAGGTTTTGACCTCACCAGTATAGTGGCCATAATAAAGGTTTTGAGCTCACCAGTATAGTGGTCATAAAGGTTTTGACCTCACCAGTATAGTGGCCATAATAAAGGTTTTGACCTCACCAGTATAGTGGCCATAATAAAGGTTTTGACCTCACCAGTATGGTGGTCATAATAAAGGTTTTGACCTCACCAGTATGGTGGTCATAATAAAGGTTTTGACCTCACCAGTATAGTGGCCATAATAAAGGTTTTGACCTCACCAGTATAGTGGCCATAATAAAGGTTTTGACCTCACCAGTATAGTGGCCATAATAAAGTTTTTGACCTCACCAGTATAGTGGCCATAATAAAGGTTTTGACCTCACCAGTATGGTGGTCATAATAAAGGTTTTGACCTCACCAGTATAGTGGCCATAATAAAGGTTTTGACCTCACCAGTATAGTGGCCATAATAAAGGTTTTGACCTCACCAGTATAGTGGTCATAAAGGTTTTGACCTCATCAGTATAGTGGCCATCATAAAGGTTTTGACCTCACCAGTATAGTGGCCATAATAAAGGTTTTGACCTCACCAGTATGGTGGTCATAATAAAGGTTTTGACCTCACCAGTATAGTGGCCATAATAAAGGTTTTGACCTCACCAGTATAGTGGCCATAATAAAGGTTTTGACCTCACCAGTATAGTGGTCATAAATGTTTTGACCTCACCAGTATGGAGGTCATAATAAAGGTTTTGACCTCACCAGTATAGTGGTCATAATAAAGGTTTTGACCTCACCAGTATGGAGGTCATATTAAAGGTTTTGTCCTCACCAGTATAGTGGTCATAATAAAGGTTTTGACCTCACCAGCGTAGTGGTCATAATAAAGGTTTTGACCTCACCAGTATGGTGGTCATAATAAAGGTTTTGACCTCACCAGTATAGTGGTCATAAAGGTTTTGACCTCACCAGTATGGTGGTCATAATAAAGGTTTTGACCTCACCAGTATGGTGGTCATAATAAAGGTTTTGACCTCACCAGTATGGTGGTCATAAAGGTTTTGACCTCACCAGTATAGTGGTCATAATAAAGGTTTTGACCTCACCAGTACGGTGGTCATAATAAAGGTTTTGACCTCACCAGAATGGTGGTCATAAAGGTTTTGACCTCACCAGTATAGTGGTCATCATAAAGGTTTTGACCTCACCCGTATGGTGGTCAAAATGGTTTTGACCTCACCAGTATAGTGGTCATCATAAAGGTTTTGACCTCACCAGTATGGAGGTCATAATAAAGGTTTTGACCTCACCAGTATAGTGGTCATCATAAAGATTTTGACCTCACCAGTATGTTGGTCATAATAAAGGTTTTGACCTCACCAGTATAGTGGTCATAAAGGTTTTGACCTCACCAGTATAGTGGCCATAATAAAGGTTTTGACCTCACCAGTACAGTGGCCATAATAAAGGTTTTGACCTCACCAGTATGGTGGGCATAATAAAGGTTTTGACCTCACCAGTATGGTGGTCATAATAAAGGTTTTGACCTCACCAGTATAGTGGCCATAATAAAGGTTTTGACCTCACCAGTATAGTGGTCATAAAGGTTTTAACCTCACCAGTACGGAGGTCATAATAAAGGTTTTGACCTCACCAGTATAGTGGTCATAATAAAGGTTTTGACCTCACCAGTATAGTGGTCATAATAAAGGTTTTGACCTCACCAGTATGATGGTCATAATAAAGGTTTTGACCTCACCAGTATAGTGGTCATAAAGGTTTTGACCTCACCAGTATAGTGGTCATAATAAAGGTTTTGAGCTCACCAGTACGGTGGTCATAATAAAGGTTTTGACCTCACCAGAATGGTGGTCATAAAGGTTTTGACCTCACCAGTTTAGTGGTCATCATAAAGGTTTTGACCTCACCCGTATGGTGGTCATAATAAAGGTTTTGACCTCACCAGTATGGTGGTCAAAATGGTTTTGACCTCACCAGTATAGTGGTCATCATAAAGGTTTTGACCTCACCAGTATGGTGGTCATAATAAAGGTTTTGACCTCACCAGTATGGTAGTCATAATAAAGGTTTTGACCTCACCAGTATGGTGGTCATAATAAAGGTTTTGACCTCACCAGTATAGTGGTCATAAAGGTTTTGACCCCACCAGTATAGTGGTCATCATAAAGGGTTTCACCTCACCAGTATGGTGGCCATAATAAAGGGCTTGACCTCACCAGTATAGTGGGCATAATAAAGGGCTTGACCTCACCAGTATAGTGGGCATAATAAAGGTTTTGACCTCACCAGTATAGTGGCCATAATAAAGGTTTTGACCTCACCAGTATAGTGGTCATAATAAAGGTTTTGAACTCACCAGTATAGTGGTCATAAAGGTTTTGACCCCACCAGTATAGTGGTCATCATAATGGGTTTCACCTCACCAGTATGGTGGCCATAATAAAGTGCATGACCTCACCAGTATAGTGGGCATAATAAAGGTTTTGACCTCACCAGTATAGTGGTCATAATAAAGGTTTTGACCTCACCAGCGTAGTGGTCATAATAAAGGTTTTGACCTCACCAGTATGGTGGTCATAATAAAGGTTTTGACCTCACCAGTATAGTGGTCATAAAGGTTTTGACCTCACCAGTATGGTGGTCATAATAAAGGTTTTGACCTCACCAGTATGGTGGTCATAATAAAGGTTTTGACCTCACCAGTATGGTGGTCATAAAGGTTTTGACCTCACCAGTATAGTGGTCATAATAAAGGTTTTGACCTCACCAGTACGGTGGTCATAATAAAGGTTTTGACCTCACCAGAATGGTGGTCATAAAGGTTTTGACCTCACCAGTATAGTGGTCATCATAAAGGTTTTGACCTCACCCGTATGGTGGTCAAAATGGTTTTGACCTCACCAGTATAGTGGTCATCATAAAGGTTTTGACCTCACCAGTATGGAGGTCATAATAAAGGTTTTGACCTCACCAGTATAGTGGTCATCATAAAGATTTTGACCTCACCAGTATGTTGGTCATAATAAAGGTTTTGACCTCACCAGTATAGTGGTCATAAAGGTTTTGACCTCACCAGTATAGTGGCCATAATAAAGGTTTTGACCTCACCAGTATAGTGGCCATAATAAAGGTTTTGACCTCACCAGTATGGTGGTCATCATAAAGGTTTTGACCTCACCAGTATAGTGGCCATAATAAAGGTTTTGACCTCACCAGTATGGTGGGCATAATAAAGGTTTTGACCTCACCAGTATGGTGGTCATAATAAAGGTTTTGACCTCACCAGTATAGTGGCCATAATAAAGGTTTTGACCTCACCAGTATAGTGGTCATAAAGGTTTTAACCTCACCAGTACGGAGGTCATAATAAAGGTTTTGACCTCACCAGTATAGTGGTCATAATAAAGGTTTTGACCTCACCAGTATAGTGGTCATAATAAAGGTTTTGACCTCACCAGTATGATGGTCATAATAAAGGTTTTGACCTCACCAGTATAGTGGTCATAAAGGTTTTGACCTCACCAGTATAGTGGTCATAATAAAGGTTTTGAGCTCACCAGTACGGTGGTCATAATAAAGGTTTTGACCTCACCAGAATGGTGGTCATAAAGGTTTTGACCTCACCAGTATAGTGGTCATCATAAAGGTTTTGACCTCACCCGTATGGTGGTCATAATAAAGGTTTTGACCTCACCAGTATGGTGGTCAAAATGGTTTTGACCTCACCAGTATAGTGGTCATCATAAAGGTTTTGACCTCACCAGTATGGTGGTCATAATAAAGGTTTTGACCTCACCAGTATGGTAGTCATAATAAAGGTTTTGACCTCACCAGTATGGTGGTCATAATAAAGGTTTTGACCTCACCAGTATAGTGGTCATAAAGGTTTTGACCCCACCAGTATAGTGGTCATCATAAAGGGTTTCACCTCACCAGTATGGTGGCCATAATAAAGGGCTTGACCTCACCAGTATAGTGGGCATAATAAAGGGCTTGACCTCACCAGTATAGTGGGCATAATAAAGGTTTTGACCTCACCAGTATAGTGGCCATAATAAAGGTTTTGACCTCACCAGTATAGTGGTCATAATAAAGGTTTTGAACTCACCAGTATAGTGGTCATAAAGGTTTTGACCCCACCAGTATAGTGGTCATCATAATGGGTTTCACCTCACCAGTATGGTGGCCATAATAAAGTGCATGACCTCACCAGTATAGTGGGCATAATAAAGGTTTTGACCTCACCAGTATAGTGGCCATAATAAAGTTTTTGACCTCACCAGTATAGTGGCCATAATAAAGGTTTTGACCTCACCAGTATGGTGGTCATAATAAAGGTTTTGACCTCACCAGTATAGTGGCCATCATAAAGGTTTTGAGCTCACCAGTATAGTGGTCATAAAGGTTTTGACCTCACCAGTATAGTGGCCATAATAAAGGTTTTGACCTCACCAGTATAGTGGCCATAATAAAGGTTTTGACCTCACCAGTATGGTGGTCATAATAAAGGTTTTGACCTCACCAGTATAGTGGCCATAATAAAGGTTTTGACCTCACCAGTATGGTGGTCATAATAAAGGTTTTGACCTCACCAGTATAGTGGCCATAATAAAGGTTTTGACCTCACCAGTATAGTGGCCATAATAAAGGTTTTGACCTCACCAGTATAGTGGTCATAAAGGTTTTGACCTCACCAGTATAGTGGCCATCATAAAGGTTTTGACCTCACCAGTATAGTGGCCATAATAAAGGTTTTGACCTCACCAGTATGGTGGTCATAATAAAGGTTTTGACCTCACCAGTATAGTGGCCATAATAAAGGTTTTGACCTCACCAGTATAGTGGCCATAATAAAGGTTTTGACCTCACCAGTATAGTGGTCATAAATGTTTTGACCTCACCAGTATGGAGGTCATAATAAAGGTTTTGACCTCACCAGTATGGAGGTCATATTAAAGGTTTTGTCCTCACCAGTATAGTGGTCATAATAAAGGTTTTGACCTCACCAGTATGGTGGTCATAAAGGTTTTGACCTCACCAGTATAGTGGTCATCATAAAGGTTTTGACCTCACCCGTATGGTGGTCAAAATGGTTTTGACCTCACCAGTATAGTGGTCATCATAAAGGTTTTGACCTCACCAGTATGGAGGTCATAATAAAGGTTTTGACCTCACCAGTATAGTGGTCATAATAAAGGTTTTGACCTCACCAGTATGGTGGTCATAATAAAGGTTTTGACCTCACCAGTATAGTGGTCATCATAAAGGTTTTGACCTCACCAGTATGGTGGTCATAATAAAGGTTTTGACCTCACCAGTATAGTGGTCATCATAAAGGTTTTGACCTCACCAGTATGGTGGTCATAATAAAGGTTTTGACCTCACCAGTATAGTGGTCATAATAAAGGTTTTGACCTCACCAGTATGGTGGTCATAATAAAGGTTTTGACCTCACCAGTATAGTGGTCATCATAAAGGTTTTGACCTCACCAGTATGGTGGTCATAATAAAGGTTTTGACCTCACCAGTATAGTGGTCATCATAAAGGTTTTGACCTCACCAGTATGGTGGTCATAATAAAGGTTTTGACCTCACCAGTATTGTGGTCATAAAGGTTTTGACCTCACCAGTATAGTGGCCATAATAAAGGTTTTGACCTCACCAGTATAGTGGCCATAATAAAGGTTTTGACCTCACCAGTATGGTGGTCATCATAAAGGTTTTGACCTCACCAGTATAGTGGCCATAATAAAGGTTTTGACCTCACCAGTATGGTGGTCATAATAAAGGTTTTGACCTCACCAGTATGGTGGTCATAATAAAGGTTTTGACCTCACCAGTATAGTGGCCATAATAAAGGTTTTGACCTCACCAGTATAGTGGTCATAAAGGTTTTAACCTCACCAGTACGGAGGTCATAATAAAGGTTTTGACCTCACCAGTATAGTGGTCATAATAAAGGTTTTGACCTCACCAGTATAGTGGTCATAATAAAGGTTTTGATCTCACCAGTACAGTGGCCATAATATAGTTTTTGACCTCACCAGTATGGTGGTCATAAAGGTTTTGACCTCACCAGTATAGTGGCCATAATAAAGGTTTTGACCTCACCAGTATGGTGGTCATAATAAAGGTTTTGACCTCACCAGTACAGTGGCCATAATAAAGGTTTTGACCTCACCAGTATGGTGGTCATAATAAAGGTTTTGACCTCACCAGTACAGTGGCCATAATAAAGGTTTTGACCTCACCAGTATGGTGGTCATAAAGGTTTTGATCTCACCAGTATAGTGGTCATCATAAAGGGTTTCACCTCACCAGTATGGTGGCCATAATAAAGGTTTTGATCTCACCAGTATAGTGGCCATAATAAAGGTTTTGACCTCACCAGTATCGAGGTCATAATAAAGGTTTTGACCTCACCAGTATCGAGGTCATAATAAAGGTTTTGGCCTCACCAGTATCGAGGTCATAATAAAGGTTTTGACCTCACCAGTATCGAGGTCATAATAAAGGTTTTGACCTCACCAGTATCGAGGTCATAATAAAGGTTTTGACCTCACCAGTATCGAGGTCATAATAAAGGTTTTGACCTCACCAGTATGGAGGTCATATTAAAGGTTTTGTCCTCACCAGTATAGTGGTCATAATAAAGGTTTTGACCTCACCAGTATGGTGGTCATAATAAAGGTTTTGACCTCACCAGTATGGTGGTCATAAAGGTTTCGATCTCACCAGTATAGTGGTCATCATAAAGGGTTTCACCTCACCAGTATGGTGGTCATAAAGGTTTTGACCACACCAGTATTGTGGTCATAATAAAGGTTTTGACCTCACCAGTATAGTAGTCATAATAAAGGTTTTGACCTCACCAGTATAGTGGTCATAAAGGTTTTGACCTCACCAGTATAGTGGTCATAAAGGTTTTGACCTCACCAGTATAGTGGCCATAATAAAGGTTTTGACCTCACCAGTATAGTGGCCATAATAAAGGTGTTGACCTCACCAGTATAGTGGTCATAATAAAGGTTTTGACCTCACCAGTATAGTGGTCATAATAAAGGTTTTGACCTCACCAGTATAGTGGCCATAATAAAATGTTTGACCTCACCAGTATAGTGGTCATAAAGGTTTAGTCCTCACCAGTATAGTGGTCATAAAGGTTTTGACCTCACCAGTATAGTGGTCATAATAAAGGTTTTGACCTCACCAGTATAGTGGTCATAAAGGTTTTGACCTCACCAGTATAGTGGCCATAATAAAGGTTTTGACCTCACCAGTATAGTGGTCATAAAGGTTTTGACCTCACCAGTATAGTGGTCATAATAAAGGTTTTGACCTCACCAGTATGGTGGCCATAAAGGTTTTGATCTCACCAGTATAGTGGTCATAATAAAGGTTTTGACCTCACCAGTATTGTGGCCATAATAAAGGTTTTGACCTCACCAGTATAGTGGCCATAATAAAGGTTTTGACCTCACCAGTATAGTGGCCATAATAAAGGTTTTGACCTCACCAGTATTGTGGCCATAATAAAGGTTTTGACCTCACCAGTATAGTGGCCATAATAAAGGGTTTGACCTCACCAGTATAGTGGCCATAATAAAGGTTTTGACCTCACCAGTATAGTGGTCATAATAAAGGTTTTGACCTCACCAGTATAGTGGCCATAATAAAGGTTTTGACCTCACCAGTATAGTGGTCATAATAAAGGTTTTGACCTCACCAGTATGGTGGTCATAATAAAGGTTTTGACCTCACCAGTATAGTGGTCATAAAGGTTTTGACCTCACCAGTATAGTGGTCATAATAAAGGTTTTGACCTCACCAGTATGATGGTTACGATAAAGGGTTTGACCTCACCAATATCGTGGTCATAATAAATGGTTTGACCTCACCAATATGGTGGTCATAATAAAGGGTTTGACCTCACCAATATGGTGGTGACGATGAGGGTCTTGTTGGCCAGTGTTTCCGAGACGTTGATGTCCAGACTGGTGGCGTTCATAGCCAGTGTGTTGTTGGAGTACCAGATACCAATCTGAGAGAGAGAGAGAGAGAGAGGAGAAAGAGAAAGAGAGCGAGAGAGAGAGAGAGAGAGAGGGGGGGGGGGGGGATAATAATTGCAGGATGTGTGTGATTATACAGGAGGTACAGTAAATCATGTGACAGTGGAAAACAAGAAGGAACTAGAATCCAGAGGACAAGCCCAAGGTATTTTGATCAACAATATGAAGATAAACTATATGATCACATACATCTCTCAGATAGCTCTAAATGGCTCTAATAAAGATATAAGTATAATTTTTTTCTAAAGCCCTATATTTCTAGGAGCGTTGTAGATAGATGTCAGCACCCTCACTGTGTTTGAAATGTAGAACGTTAAAGACCTTCACGTTCAGATAGAAAACCATCTAATTACAATACGAGTGCTACATTTTGGAGATCCTCTTGGAGTCTCATATCACAAATGTCAACCCAAAAACAACCATTGATTTTGCTGTTCCATTTAGTCTTTAGTCCTCAGCTGGTGTTATCGTTAAGTACATACTGTAGCTAGCTAATCACAAAGCACTTCCATAGCATAACCCATTCTAATTATACGGCTAGAATGTCACTGTTATGAAGGATTACTGTCAACACAGAAGCCATTTTGTGTCAAACACTGTTTCTCTATAATCCCAGTGCCCTCTGACCTCTCTGTGACCCCTGCGGTGTTTCTCCAGAATCCTCAGGGTGTAGTTGGTCCTCTGTCCTTTACTGTTGAACTCCACATGGCCTGTCAGACCATCATACTCCACCTGACAGACAGAGACAGAGACAGAGACAGAGACAGAGACAGAGACAGAGACAGAGACAGAGACAGAGACAGAGACAGAGACAGAGACAGAGACAGAGACAGAGACAGAGACAGAGACAGAGACAGAGACAGAGACAGAGACAGAGACAGAGACAGAGACAGAGACAGATTATTTATGAAGCCAATAAAGCTAATTTGAATTTAATGAATTGAGAGAGAAAGAGAAAAGGTACAAGAGAGAAAGACAGAGAGAGAGAGAGAGAGAGCGACAGCGATACAGAGAGACAAAGAGAGAGAACACTATACTTACACTACACATATCTAGTACACAGTGTGACAGTGCTGACAGAGCTTGATAGAGCTAAGATGAATGGAGTGGTGGTGAAGATGGAACACACCCAGTGGTTTGATAACAGAGACAGATAGGCCTGTACCGAGGAGACAAAGAGAGATGGAGCACAGGCAGCCATGAAGACAGCTCGTCAATGAGACACACAGACAACCAGCCATGTCAAATAACGAAAAATAACAAGGGAGGAGGAGTGCCGGATGGATGGATGGATGGATGGATCAGACAGACAGACAGACAGGACAGAACCACCAACAACACTGGACCCCAACAGAACGACATGGGGGGCAGGACAGGAGTTTTACCCAACACAACGACATGGGGGGCAGGACAGGAGTGTGACCCAACACAACGACATGGTGGGCAGGACAGGATTGTGACCCAACACAACGACATGGGGGGCAGGACAGGAGTGTGACCCAACACAACGACATGGGGGGCAGGACAGGATTGTGACCCAACACAACGACATGGGGGGCAGGACAGGAGTGTGACCCAACACAACGACATGGGGGGCAGGACAGGATTGTGACCCAACACAACGACATGGGGGGCAGGACAGGAGTGTGACCCAACACAACGACATGGTGGGCAGGACAGGATTGTGACCCAACACAACGACATGGTGGGCAGGACAGGAGTGTGACCCAACACAACGACATGCGGGGCAGGACAGGATTGTGACCCAACACAACGACATGGTGGGCAGGACAGGAGTGTGACCCAACACAACGACATGGTGGGCAGGACAGGAGTGTGACCCAACACAACGACATGGTGGGCAGGACAGGATTGTGACGGACTGATATGCTGTAGTTTTTGTTTAAAACTTCTTGGTGACAGGGTGCAGTATTTTCACGTCTGGATGAAATGCATGCCCAAATTCAACTGCCTGCTACTCATCCCCAGAAGATAAGATATGCATATTATTAGTAGATTTGGATAGAAAACACTCTGAAGTTTCTAAAACTGTTTGAATCATGTCTGTGACTATAACAGAACTTATTTGGCAGGCGAAACCCCGAGGACAAACCGTTCAGATTTTTTTGGTTTGAGGTCACTTTCTTTTCAATGTGTTTTCATTGGGAATCCAGATTTATAAGGGACCTTCTTGCAGTTCCTATCACTTCCACTGGATGTCAACAGTCTTTAGAAATTGGTTGAGGTTATTCCTTTGTGTAAAGAAGAAGTATGGCCATCTTGAACGAGGGTCACTTGAAGTGTACTGTTAGATAGAGGCGCGTGACCAGAAAGCATGCTTCAGTTTGTTTTCTTCCTGTATTAAACACAGATCATCCCGTCTTCAATTTTATCGATTATTTACGTAAAAAAATACCTAACGTTAAATTACAAAAGTAGTTTGAAATTTTTTGGCAAAGTTTACAGGTAACTTTTGAGATATTTTGTAGTCACGTTGAGCAAGTTGGAACGAGTGTTTTTCTGGATCAAACGCGCCAAATAAATGGACATTTTGGATATATATCGACGGAATTAATTGAACAAAAGGACCATTTGGGACATATTGGAGTGCCGACAAAAGAAGCTCGTCAAAGGTAAGGCATTAATTGTATTTTAAATACTGAGTTTTGTGTCGCGCCTGCAGGGTTGAAATATGGTTTCTCTCTTTGTTTACGGCGGTGCTATCCTCAGATAATAGCATTGTTTGCTTTCGCCGAAAAGCCTTTTGAAATCTGACATGTTGGCTGGATTCACAACAAGTGTAGCTTTAATTTGCTATCTTGCATGTGTGATTTAATGAAAGTTTGATTTTTATAGTAATTTATTTGAATTTGGCGCTCTGCATTTTCCCTGGTGTTTTCGCTAGCGTCCCACATAATCCCAGAGAGGTTAACAATGTGGCTGCCATTGGTATCTAAATTGAAGATATCTTGGTATGAGAAGAAACAACTATCTTCTTTGTCAAATGAAGACTCAAAATGAAAGTGAAGTGTGTGGGTTCTTGTGTGTGTTCATGTGCCTGCGCGTGCGTGCGTGTGTGTACTGACCATGCGTAGGTAGTTCATGAGGCTGGTGCCGTGTTGCCAAATCTGAGGAGAGGTGCAGCTGAGAGGTTTGACTCCAATCTCCTGACTCCTGTTGAGCTCCCTCACAGCCCCCACTACAACGTGCACCGCGTCAAACATCAACGCTGATGACAACTGGAGGGGGAGAAGGAGGTGCACCGGAGAAAGAGAGGAGAAATGGGCAGGAGGAGAAGAGAGTTGTAGGAGGGAGGAGAAGAGGGGTGGTGGGTAAGAAATTGCAGGAGGGAGGAAGAGGTAACATGGTTCATAACATAGTAATAACTCTATTAAATTTTGGTGTCTGTATTTGGTGATTCAATGAGACAAGCGTCCATATGGACCATTTGATACCTACACACCAGGAACTAACACTTGTTACCATACAATTTCTCAGTTAAAACAAGGTATGCACCAGCTGACACAGGGATGTGTGAATGTAACACTCTGGTAGAACATACCGCAGGCCCGGGGTAGATGAGATCACAGCCCTCCCTCCAGGACAGGTTGAGACTCCTGATGAACTCCAGGTAGAATGGATGGGTGGTGTTGAACATGGAGAACCCTATGATGTTGGACTGGTCATCGACTATGTCATCCAGCCTCAGCAGGGGGAAATCCTGGGAGAGGGTGAGGAGATGATATGTTGGGTGAGTGACATGTATGAAATCTCAGAAACAGAACCAGAGAGCGAAGCAGAGTATGCGCGTACCCCCTTCAACGCATGGGGAGATAGTAGCTCTGTTTTGTACCGTCAAAACTGTGAATATATGTAGAGGCCAGACAACATAGTTCACATTAAGCCTTTAAAATTGATAGATCAATATATCCCCAAGCAGCTGGTCAGTTATACACAACAGCAAACCAATCTGTGAGTAAAACGAAGCTGAGACTCAAACCCAACAAGCCATGCCTTCCCTTAGAGGAAAAGACAAAAAACAACTTGGAGATGCAAATGAGAGCAACGAACAGCTGAAGGATATTCAGTTCTCACCAAAACAAACAACAGTTACAATCTGTTGTTAAAAAAGTAGATTCTATCATGTAAGCTATGCATATTCAGGGCGGGTGCGTGGATGAAACAATAAAATTGGCCTTCTGGAAACAAAGGCGCAAACTTTAGAAGATGAACTGGATCAGCTAGAAAACAGATCAAGACCAAATAATACGAGAATATTGTCCCTACCAGAAGAAAAGAAAAAAGCAGACCTTTCCAGCTATGTGATCAAGCTGATATTGGAGGAGCTTAGTGTGGATGTATTACAGGAGGATCTGGAGCGAAGACATCGGATCAGCGTGAAGCAGAATAATGCTAAATCTGTGGGACTATCAGACCAAATTCAACATTCTGAGGGCACAGGGTTATAAAGAAATCAAGGTCCACGGCGAGTCCATTTGATTCGTCCAGGACCTGTCTTCTAGACTGAGAAACAAACGCAAGCAATTCATTCCGATCAGATAGTCACCGGAGGAAAAAGGAATCAAGTCTCAACTCTGATTCCCAGCAGTACTGTAGGTATGGAAGGGAACTCAGAGAATGGAGTTCACAAGCGCTGATGAAGCCCTGATCAGGCTGCAAGAAACACTTCCAGTTGAAAGAGAGACCAGTGCCCTGAAGAGAGGCAGAAGCGGAGAAAAACAGATAAGCACACTAGGCTACAAACAGGGATGCCCCAGACCAACTTATGGTAAATTGAGACAATATTCCTTCCCCCTCCCGCCAATACAATCTAGATTCTATTGTCCCCAATTAACTGTTCTTCTCTTGGAAGTAACAATTGAATTAGCCAATGCCAATGAGATACATGAACACTGAAAATACAATATAAAAGAGGAAATATAGCATGTTAGTCAACAATTGTAAATAATTGTTCTATTGATGTGTATTTGTGTGGGCAAGGGGGTGTGAGTGGGTGTATGTGTGGGTATGTGTCTGTGCATATGAATGGGAGAGTGAAGGAGGGTGAATATGAATATGTGTAGGAGGGCGGGAGAACATGGGTGTGCGGAGGCATGGGTATAGGTTGTGTGTGAATGAAGGAGAATGGATGAGTAGTTACAGTACATGTATAGAGGGGTGTAAATGTGTTTGAGAAGAAGCGGGAGACAGAGGTTGGGATAAACTTGGCCTGGGTGGGTAAGGGAGGACAAGGAGGGGAGGTAGGGACAATGTTGGCTTGTTGGGGCAAGGTGGAGCAAAGATGGGAGGTGGGGATAAGCTTGGCTTGGGTGTGGTAAAGGGGTGAGAACAGGGAGGGGGAGGTGGAGAGGGATGAATTTGGTTTGGGAGAGAGAAGGAAGGACGTAATTATAATACAATGTAATTGTATTTCTTTTTTATGACTTGTAAACTCGTTGTAAAATTGTACAACGTAACCATTTGGTTACTAGTCCAATGCTCTAACCACTAGGCTACCCTGCCTTACATTTCATTTATAAGGTAATACAAACCAACCACAGTACTTAAGTGCCAGTCTTTCTTCAAACGTATGAACAATGTATTATCCACGTATGAACAATGTATTATCCGTTTTTTTGGTACATTAGGACCGGTGTCAGAGCTAAAAAGCCCTAAAAGGCATAGAGCCATAGAACCTCAAGTACTTTGCTTCATGTTTTTTTGTGTGTTTTGTTATATGTCTGCTCAGCCCACACACTCTATATATGTAATGTATACAATAACTATGTACTGTATTTATACTATGATCCTTCCATTCTATGGAATAACTACCGCCCTCATATGTCATGTCTGCTAAAATGTTTTACTTGGTTCTTCAATGATAGACAAAACAGTTAAGGTTAACCGTGATTCTATACATGGCCAACAAAATCCAACTTATCACAGTAAAAGCATATGGTTCTCGAACACTTAACAAATTGTCAGCAGATGTGGTTTTCTTGCAGAGTTTAATGGAGAATTTGAACATTTAATGAAGAGCTGAGTTGGAGAGGCCTATGCTGCCATGTACTGTAGTAACCGCAGAGATGTAGGCATCCTGATAAATGAGAACACATAATTTTCCCTTGTACCTTACATGGTGAAAAATACACATAGATTTCATTGTACTGTATATCCCACCATAGGAAAATCTGGTGTTTTCTTTATAGAATTTATTAAGCAATATTAGATCAAATCCAGAAAGGAACTATTATTTTAGCAGCTGACTTAATAAATAATGCATTCGATAAGATTGACAGACTTAGTAATACAAAAGGCAAATTTAAATGTAATCTCTACAAATAATACATTATCTGATGAACTTGCTTTAGAAATGGGCACAAAACAGGGATATCCCCTCTCCCCCCTCCTGTTTGCACTGGCAATTGAACCACTTGCAGAAATAATTTGACAGGACCCAAACGTAACAGATATCAGTATTGGTAAACATGAATATAAACTAAACGTATTTGCAGATGATCTCCTGATATACCTGACAACTATTGAAAAGTCAATGCCACCTTTGCTAAAAATATTTTTAAAACACTCAAAAATCTCAGTATTTAAAATTTACAGCAATCCTTTAAGTGGACCATAAAAATATATACTTACGTTGCTTAATAAGTGACAATAATACAGGCACTAGGGATGGAGGTGTGGCCAGGCACAAGGGATGGAGGTGTGGCCAGGCACTAGGGATCGAGGTGTGGCCAGGCACAAGGGATGCAGGTGTGGCCAGGCACAAGGGATGGAGGTGTGGCCAGGCACAAGGGATCGAGGTGTGGTCAGGCACTAGGGATGGAGGTGTGGCCAGGCACAAGGGATGGAGGTGTGGCCAGGCACAAGGGATGGAGGTGTGGCCAGGCACTAGGGATGGAGGTGTGGCCAGGCACAAGGGATGGAGGTGTGAGCATGTAGGACTGGACAGAGGAGATGGAGTTGTTTGTTTGTGTATGTTTATATGGTGTGAAATAAATGTTTAAAAAAAATACATTTGAGAACATAACATTTAAAATGTCTTCAGGGTAAATCCATTTGAATTCAATCCATTTTTGACAGCAGCCTTTTTGATTTGATTTCCTTACATATTTGCCCATGTAGTGCTTAGAATGTGACTTTTTGGACCTGAATGCCAAAACATTCCAGCGATAAAGGTACTCAAAGTTGACCCATTTTGCATACCCCACCATCCCATGAGACATTTTCATCACTGGAAAAGATAAATGGTTGAGATTTACATCACTTATAATTTCTGAAGATATGTTACCTTTAACCTCAATTATATAAAAAAATATTTTAACTGCTTTTTTTACACACCCATTGCTGACAGGTGTCGGGCACACGGCCATGCAATCTCCATAGACAAACATTGGCAGTAGAACGGCCTTACTGAAGAGCTCAGTGACTTTCAACGTGGCACCTTCCCAACAACTCAGTTTGTTAAATTTCTTCCCCGGATTTCATGGTTCGGGCTAGGTCTCTTATTTCCAGCGAAGAGAAATCATAATGCTACGGCATTCAATGACATTCTAGACACTTCTATGCATCCAACTTTGTTGCAACAGTTTGGGGAAGGCCCTTTCCTGTTTCAGCATGAAATTGCCTCTGTGCACAAAGCGAGGTCCATACAGAAATGGTTTGTCGTGGCCTGCACAGAGCCCTGACCTCAACCCCATCAAACACCTTTGGGATGAATTGGAACGCCAACAGCGAGCCAGGCCTAATCGCCCAACATCAGTGCCGAATTTCACTAATGCTCTTGTGGCTGAATGGAAGCAAAGTCCCCGCATCAATGTTCCAACATCTAGTGGAAAGCCTTCCCAGAAGAGTGGAGACTGTTATAGCAGCAAAGGGGGGACCAACTACATATTAATGCCCATGATTTTGGAATGAGATGTTCAGGGAGCAGGTGTCCACATACTTTTGGTCATTTAGTGTATTTCTCTCTCTGTGTTGTAATGTGTTTCTCCCAGGTGGCACGCCCCTGGCCCCGTCCCTCACACATGCCCAGGAACAAAGAAAGGGAGTGGGAATGAGGCGGAAGGAAGGACACGGAGGAGAGGAAAGGTAGAAAGATGGCAGGAATGCTAAGAGGCATTGTTGCGTTCTTACCATGGTGGTGAGGATGTACTTGTAAAACGCTGATGTCATCCCCAACTCTGACGCCTGTGGAGAGAGAGAGAGAAGCGAAGGAGGGAGGGGAGACAGAGAGAAGGAGAGTGAGATAGAAAGTAAGAGAGAAGAGGGGGGAAGATATATGTGGTAGTGGTAGGAGACAGAGTGAGGGTGAGAAGGACAGAAGCAGAGAGAGAGAGAGAGAGAGAGAGAGAGAGAGAGAGAGAGAGAGGGATGACGAGAGGGGGAGGGGGATGGAAAGAGAGCTTACCACAACCACAGTGTTAAATTGTCAAACTTACACAATAAAGCTTAAGGCAGAGAGTAGACAGAGCAGAGAGAGCAGAGAAGCAGAGAGCAGTGGTAATGCATGTACTGACAGACAGACAGACAGACAGACAGACACAGTTCTATATAAAGGCCAATCTCTGAGTCACTCCTGTGCTCTGACTGCTGTTGCTACAGGCTGTAGAATATAAATCATCATAAGACCTATGGACCCATTATCACCACTGAATATGGATTACAACACGTCAAATAGTCAAGCTGTCAATATGATTTCAGCTGCTTAAGATAATTGAACCATTGTTGCTCTCCAAATCAGTCAATAGGTACAACTTCTCAGCCTGATCTCAGAACTGCGACATGGGCCACTCGTGTAGCTATTCTATAAAAGCCTTTGAGGCATGACCCCTGACCTTTTTGAGAATGAGGTAGGAGATGGAGGCGTTGGCGTCGATGATGATGGTGGCCACCTTGTCGTCTCGTATCTCCTTCAGCAGAGGGGTGGGATCCAGGCTGTCATCCAGCATCCTGATTGACAGCGTCTCCCTGGAGATCAGGAAGCGCCGCACTAGCTCCTCCAATCGCAGAAGGCCTGAGGGGCGGTGCCGGGTGAGAGCCGGAGAGAAGGGGAAGAGAAGGGATAGAATAACAGAGACATTTTGAGACTTAATTTAACATGGCATTGTAAAATGCATAGAAAGTGTGCTATACTGGTAGTTCTAACAAGAGATCCTATAAATCAGGTTCTGGGGAGATTCAATAATTATATCGTGCTAACCCACCATTGTGGCATTGACATAGAATATCTAGAATTTGACATTGTTGCCTATTGCATGCATATTGTATAGCACTGTGAAATGTATCCTATTCTGAGAGGGACGATGTGGTTGAAAGCAATTGAAAAAAACTGACCCACCAATCCACTACGGACGGCCTGGTAATTACTTAGCCACGTACATAGCAACAAGACCCACTAGGGACAAGCCAAACAGAAAGCTAAATGAACGTCTACTTCTTTCTCTCCCATTGGCATTCACAATATCAAATGTTTCCGGTGAGAACATGATGCATCAACACATGATGCTTCGTTCCTCAAAGCATTCTGTACTGCATATATACAGTACTGTAGCTAGTCCCTGGGCCAAACACTATGGAAAGGTCCTTGGGGTTTAGAATATAAATTCTAATTCCCATTCAAATTCTATATTCTCTAGTAAAACGCTGCTAGATGAGTAAATAAAAGGAGCTACCAGCGTCTGGGGAGCTTCACAGGGAGCCAGAGGGGAGAGAGAGAAGGGAGGGACAGGAGGGAGGGAGAGACAGGAGCCTCCCAGAGAGCAGGCCTGTAAGCAGTGTGGTAATCACTGAACCAGGCCAAAAACGTTAATTAGTTTGAAGGAGGAGAAAAATCAATACTCTCTCTCTAGCTTCCTCTCTCTCTCTTTCACACTCTCTCACTAACCTAACCTCTCCTTCTGTCTCTCTCTCTAGCTTCCTCTCTCTCTTTATCACACTTTCTCACTAACCTAACCTCTCCTTCTGTCTCTCTCTCTAGCTGCTCTCTCTCTTTTGCTAACCTCTCCATCTTTTGCTCTAGCTCTTTTGTATCTCTCTCTCTCTCTTTCTTTTCCTATCCTGGTCACTCTCCCCTTTGCTCTCCATCTCCTTTCTCATCATCTCTCCCCTGTCCCTCTATTCCTCTCTCCAGCTCTTGCTTCCTCTCTCTCGATCCCTTTTTACCACCTCCCTCTCTCCTCTCCTTCCTCTGACCTCATCCATCTCATAAAAACTGCATAATGGCACTAGATTAATAGCTGGACGTTGATCATACATAACTAGAGAAGGAAACCTCCCCAAAAACGTTTCAGTGAAGAAAAAAAAAGGAAAATGCCTGGAAATCAACATAAAACATCTTTGTCCATGCAGCAACAGAATGGACACTATAAGAAGAAAAAAAGAAACCATCTTGGTCTCCTTGCATTACTCATCACTACATCTGATATGTGATGGACGGCGGCCCTATCTCACACACACATAACGTCCACTTATCCTGAAAGCCATTCGAAGGAAGTAGATGGAAAAATATGAAAACCCGTTGGTTGTAACCATGGTGTGTTAATCGTCTATCTCTCTGCAGCACACTGACTGTTTGTACGTGTGTGTGGAGGGAGTCAGGCAGTCAGCCTGTTGAGTGTCAGTTAGCACCTTTTCTGCAGCCATGGCAACCAGCAGCTCGGCACGGCGATAGCTCCCACAGCCAAGTGGGTCAGAGAGTCTGTGGGTAACGGTAACCTTGACAAGATCACTTCCCAGACAAATATAGAGCCTCATCTGCACAGGCAATCACTATATCACCATGACTACCGTACCTGTTGCTTTAAAAACCTCTTCCAAATAGAAAAGCTTTTTGTGAACACATCAAATAGACACAAGTCTCACATCTCACATCAGCAAATGGATGGAAGGTAGTAGGCCTGTGTATCACATCAAAATCACTGATCATATCGGTGTGCAGTTTCAAAGGGTCTCATGTTCAAAGTGGCAAGTCTATGAAGAGGCGAGGAGCTCTTCATTTTATGAGACTGAAACAGAATTACAGCTCTTTGGAGCTGTGCATCAATCATTAAATCAATAGTCTGATAGCTCTAACAATTGTAAGTTGCTCTCAGTCTTTATACTGTA
>NC_034175.2:7075053-7092553 GCF_002021735.2 Oncorhynchus kisutch | reverse complement strand
AGTTTGTAGAGTGGAACCTAGCCATTGCCTACACCTTAAAATTATCTATTTTCCTTTGTGACTACTGATGGGGGAAGGTTGGAAACATAGCAGCAAGGTGGAAACTCCATCTTGCCTACTGTTAGGGCGTGTGCAGTCTGTCAGTCAGTCTGTAAGTCGGTCTGTTCTGTCTCATAGTTAATATATTGCTCAATGATCAGCTCCTGTTACTGATCAATGCCACTGACATACTGATTAAGGCCAACATGCCTTCCTGCCACACTGCACTGTGTCACAGTAACCATGGTTGTTGAACCTAGACAGTAACAGGGACACGAGAGTCAATGATTGACAGGGGGCAATAATCGCACACATCATGGGGCTACAGTAAGTACAGTGGCTTGCGAAAGTATTCACCCCCTTGGAATTTTTCCTATTTTGTTGCATTACAACCTGAAATTAAAATGGATTGTTTGGGGGATTGTATCATTTGACTTACACAACATGCCTACCACTTTGAAGATGCTGAATATCTTTCATTGTAAAACAAACAAGAAATAAGACACACAAAAAAAACAGAAAACTTGAGAGTGCATAACTATTCATCCCCAGAAGGAGCTTGCAGCTCCTTCAGGGTTATCTTTGGTCTCTTTGTTGCCTCTCTAATTATTTCCCTCATTGCCTGGTCCATGAGTTTTGGTGGGCTGCCCTCTCTTGGCAGGTTTGTTGTGGTGCCATATTCTTTCAATTTTTTAATAATGGATTTAATGGTGCTCCGTGGGATGTTCAAAGTTTCTGATATTTATTTTCGAATCCAACCCTGATCTGTACTTCTCCACAACTTTGTCCCTGACTTGTTTGGAGAGCTCCTTGGTCTTCATGGTGTTGCAGATTCTGGGGCCTTTCAGAACAGGTGTATTTATACTGAGATCATACGAAAGATCATGTGACACTTAGATTGCACACAGGTGGACTTTATTTAACTAATTATGTGACTTCTGAAGGTAATTGGTTGTACCAGATCTTATTTAGGGGCTTCATAGCAAAGGGGGTGAATACATATGCACACAGCACTTTTCAGTTTTCTATCTTTTAGAATTTTTTAACAAGTAATTTTTTCATTTAATTTCACCAATTTGGACTATTTTGTATATGTCCATTACATGAAATCCAAATGAAAATCTATTTAAATTACAAGTTGTAATGCAACAAAATAGGAAAAACGGCAAGCAGGATGAATACTTTTGCAAGGCACTGTATATGGTGCATCTTCACGTCAGTTCTGCTGAAGGTAATGAGATGAGGAGAGGAAGCTGCTTCAGACTACTGAAATTCACCCTGGGCTCCATTTCAATCCTCTACATCTCTCCATCCTCATCATCCATAACCTCTGGCGCGTGTGTGTGTGTGTGTGTGTGTGTGTGTGTGTGTGTGTGTGTGTGTGTGTGTGTGTGTGTGTGTGTGTGTGTCTCATACAGCTACAGCTGTAAGATGAGGCCTGTGATCCAAGGACCCTGATGGCAAATACGCCTGTCAGAGTGTCCTGCCCACTGGTCAAGGACGCACACACACACACACATAAATAAAGCCACACACACACACACACACACACACACACACACACATGAATAAGTCCACACACATGCACACACATACACACACATGAAAAAAGCCACACACAAGCACACACACATGAATAAATCCACACACAAGCACACACACAAATTCATAAATCCACACACATGCACACACACACAAACACACACACACACACACACACATACACACACATGAATAAAGCCACACACAAGCACACACACATGAATAAATCCACACACAAGCACACACACACACACACACACACACACACACACACATACTGTACTGTACATTCACACACGTCCACACACAGTCACTTCTCCTCCAGCTCGCTGTGGCCAGCGGCAGGGTGGTGACTTCTTGCAACGGGAACAGCAAGTGTCTGTATCCTGATAGTCATTGGTCTGTGAGCTAATACACAAACTACTGAATGAAATCCTCAATCTATTTTGTACATAAAGTCTGTAGTACTGGTATTACTGTTCAGTACTGGTATTACTGGTCTGTACTGGTATTACTGGTCTGTACTGGTCTGTACTGGTATTACAAGTCAGTACTGATCTGTACTGGTCTGTACTGATAATTCTGATCAGTATTGGTCTGCACTGGTCTGTACTGGTATTACTGGTCAGTACTGGTCAGTACTGGTCTGTACAGATATTACGGGTCAGTAATGGTCAGTACTGGTCTGTACTGAGATGTACTGGTATTACTAGTCATTACTGGTCTGTACTTGTATGACTGGTCTGTTCTGGTCTGTACTGATATTACTGGTCAGTGCTGGTCTGTACTGGTATTACTGATCAGTACTTGTCTGTACTGGAATTATTACTGGTCAGTACTGGTCAGACTTATAGATAACTTGGAGCCAGTGGGCTCCGAATATGAAACGAGAGCCAGCCAATGAGAGCATACAAGTCGCAATGGTGGGTAGAATATGGGACTTTGGTGACAAAACGGATGGCACTGTGATAGACTACATCCAATTTGCTGAGTAGAGTGTTGGAGGCATTTTATAAATGACATCGCCGAAGTCAAGGATCGGTAGGATAGTCAGTTTTACGAGGGTATGTTTAGCAGCATGAGTGAAGGAGGCTTTGTTGCAAAATAGGAAGCTGATTCTAGATTTCATTTTGGATTGGAGATGCTTAATGTGAGTCTGGAAGGATAGTTTAAAGTCTAACAAGACACCTAGGTATTGAAGAGCATGCGTTTAGTTTGACTAGCGTTTAAGAGCAGTTGGAGGCCACGGAAGGAGTGTTGTATGGCATTGAAGCTCATTTGGAGGTTTGTTAACACAGTGTCCCAAAGAAGGGCCAGTATACAGAATGGTGTTGTCTGCATAGAGGTGGATCAGCGAATCACCAGCAGCAAGAGCGACATCATTGATGTATACAGAGAAAATAGTCGGTCCGAGAATTGAACCATGTGGCACCCCCATAGAGCCTGCCAGAGGTCTGGACAACAGGCCGTCCAATTTGACACACTGAACTCTATCTGAGAAGTAGTTGGTGAACCAGGCGAGGCAGTCATTTGAGAAATCAAGGCTATTGAGTCTGCCGATAAGAATCTGGTGATTGACATAGTTGAAGCCTTGGCCTGGTCGATGAAGACGGCTGCACAGTACTGTCTTCTATCAATGGCAGTCATGATATCGTTTAGGACCTTGAGCATGGCTGAGGTGCACCCATGACCAGCTCGGAAACGGTAGGAAAGGTAAAAAGGAAAGGTACGGTAGGATTTGAAATGGTCGGTGATCTGTTTGTTAACTTGGCTTTTCAAGACTTTATTTTTATTGATTTATTTCACCTTTATTTAACCAGGTAGGCTAGTTGAGAACAAGTTCTCATTTGCAACTGCGACCTGGCCAAGATAAAGCATAGCAGTGTGAACAGACAACACAGAGTTACACATGGAGTAAACAATTAACAAGTCAATAACACAGTAGAAAAAAAGGGGGAGTCTATATACATTGTGTGCAAAAAGGCATGAGGAGGTAGGCGAATAATTACAATTTTGCAGATTAACACTGGAGTGATAAATGATCAGATGGTCATGTACAGGTAGAGATATTGGTGTACAAAAGAGCAGAAAAGTAAATAAATAAAAACAGTATGGGGATGAGGTAGGTGAAAATGGGTGGGCTATTTACCAATAGACTATGTACAGCTGCAGCGATCGGTTAGCTGCTCAGATAGCAGATGTTTGAAGTTGGTGAGGGAGATAAAAGTCTCCAACTTCAGCGATTTTTGCAATTCGTTCCAGTCACAGGCAGCAGAGTACTGGAACGAAAGGTGGCCAAATGAGGTGTTGGCTTTAGGGATGATCAGTGAGATACACCTGCTGGAGCGCGTGCTACGGATGGGTGTTGCCATCGTGACCAGTGAACTGAGATAAGGCGGAGCTTTACCTAGCATGGACTTGTAGATGACCTGGAGCCAGTGGGTCTGGCGACGAATATGTAGCAAGGACCAGCCGACTAGAGCATACAAGTCGCAGTGGTGGGTGGTATAAGGTGCTTTAGTGACAAAACGGATGGCACTGTGATAAACTGCATCCAGTTTGCTGAGTAGAGTGTTGGAAGCAATTTTGTAGATGACGTCGCCGAAGTCGAGGATCGGTAGGATAGTCAGTTTTACTAGGGTAAGTTTGGCGGCGTGAGTGAAGGAGGCTTTGTTGCGGAATAGAAAGCCGACTCTTGATTTGATTTTCGATTGGAGATGTTTGATATGAGTCTGGAAGGAGAGTTTACAGTCTAGCCAGACACCTAGGTACTTATAGATGTCCACATATTCAAGGTCGGAACCATCCAGGGTGGTGATGCTAGTCGGGCATGCGGGTGCAGGCAGCGATCGGTTGAAAAGCATGCATTTGGTTTTACTAGCGTTTAAGAGCAGTTGGAGGCCACGGAAGGAGTGTTGTATGGCAGTGAAGCTCGTTTGGAGGTTAGATAGCACAGTGTCCAAGGACGGGCCGGAAGTACATAGAATGGTGTCGTCTGCGTAGAGGTGGATCAGGGAATCGCCCGCAGCAAGAGCAACATCATTGATATATACAGAGAAAAGAGTCGGCCCGAGAATTGAACCCTGTGGCACCCCCATAGAGACTGCCAGAGGACCGGACAGCATGCCCTCCGATTTGACACACTGAACTCTGTCTGCAAAGTAATTGGTGAACCAGGCAAGGCAGTCATCCGAAAAAACCGAGGCTACTGAGTCTGCCGATAAGAATATGGTGATTGACAGAGTCGAAAGCCTTGGCAAGGTCGATGAAAACTGCTGCACAGTACTGTCTTTTATCGATGGCGGTTATGATATCGTTTAGTACCTTGAGTGTGGCTGAGGTGCACCCGTGACCGGCTCGGAAACCAGATTGCACAGCGGAGAAGGTACGGTGGGATGGTCAGTGACCTGTTTGTTGACTTGGCTTTCGAAGACCTTAGATAGTCAGGGCAGGATGGATATAGGTCTTTAACAGTTTGGGTCCAGGGTGTCTCCCCCTTTGAAGAGGGGGATGACTGCGGCAGCTTTCCAATCCTTGGGGATCTCAGACGATATGAAAGAGAGGTTGAACAGGCTGGTAATAGGGGTTGCGACAATGGCGGCGGATAGTTTCAGGAATAGAGGGTCCAGATTGTCAAGCCCAGCTGATTTGTACGGGTCCAGGATTTGCAGCTCTTTCAGAACATCTGCTATCTGGATTTGGGTAAAGGAGAACCTGGAGAGGCTTGGCCGAGGTTGGAGTAGCCAGGCGGAAGGCATGGCCAGCCGTTGAGAAATGCTTGTTGAAGTTTTCGATTTTATCGGTGGTGACCGTGTTACCTAGCCTCAGTGCAGTGGGCAGCTGGGAGGAGGTGCTCTTGTTCTCCATGGACTTCACAGTGTCCCAGAACTTTTTGGAGTTGGAGCTACAGGATGCAAACTTCTGCCTGAAGAAGCTGGCCTTAGCTTTCCTGACTGACTGAGTGTATTGGTTCCTGACTTCCCTGAACAGTTGCATATCGCGGGGACTATTCGATGCTATTGCAGTCCGCCACAGGATGTTTTTGTGCTGGTCGAGGGCAGTCAGGTCTGGAGTGAACCAAGGACTGTATCTGTTCTTAGTTCTGCATTTTTTGAACGGAGCATGCTTATCTAAAATGGTGAGGAAGTTACTTTTAAAGAATGACCAGGCATCCTCAACTGACGGGATGAGGTCAATGTCCTTCCAGGATACCCGGGCCAGGTCGATTATAAAGGCCTGCTCACAGAAGTGTTTTAGGGAGCGTTTGACAGTGATGAGGGGTAGTCAATGAGGCAGTGATCGCTGAGATCCTGGTTGAAGATAGCGGAGGTGTATTTGGAGGGCCAGTTGGTCAGGATGACGTCTATGAGGGTGCCCTTGTTTACAGAGTTAGGGTTGTACCTGGTGGGTTCCTTGATGATTTGTATGAGATTGAGGGCATCTAGCTTAGATTGTAGGACTGCCGGGGTGTTAAGCATATCCCAGTTTAGGTCACCTAACAGAACAAACTCTGAAGCTAGATGGGGGGCGATCAATTCACAAATGGTGTCCAGGGCACAGCTGGGAGCTGAGGGGGGTCGGTAGCAGGCGGCAACAGTGAGAGACTTATTTCTGGAGAGAGTCATTTTCAAAATTAGTAGTTCGAACTGTTTGGGTATGGACCTGGAAAGTATGACATTACAGGCTATCTTTGCAGTAGACTGCAACACCTTCCCCCTTGGCAGTTCTATCTTCACGGAAGATGTTATAGTTGGGTATGGAAATCTCAGAATTTTTGGTGGCCTTCCTGAGCCAGGATTCAGACACGGCAAGGACATCAGCGTTAGCAGAGTGTGCTAAAGCAGTGAGTAAAACAAACTTAGGGAGGAGGCTTCTGATGTTGATATGCATGAAACCAAGGCTTTTTCGATCACAGAAGTCAACAAATGAGGGTGCCTGGGGACATGCAAGGCCTGGGTTTACCTCCACATCACCCGCGGAACAGAGAAGGAGTAGTATGAGGGTGCGGCTAAAGGCTATCAAAACTGGTCGCCTAGAGAGTTGGGGACAGAGAATAAGAGGAGCAGGTTTCTGGGCATGGTAGAATATATTCAGGGCATAATGCGCAGACAGGGGTATGGTGGGGTGCGGGTACAGTGGAGGTAAGCCCAGGCACTGGGTGATGATGAGAGAGGTTGTATCTCTGGACATGCTAGTTGTAATGGGTGAGGTCACCGCATGTGTGGGAGGTGGGACAAAGGAGGTATCAGGGGTATGAAGAGTGGAACTAGGGGCTTCATTGTGAACTAAAACAATGATAACTAACCTGAACAACAGTATACAAGGCATATTGACATTTGAGAGAGACATACAGCGAGGCATACAGTAATCACAGGTGTTGAATTGGGAGAGCTAGCTAAAACAGTAGGTGAGACAACAACAGCTAATCAGCTAGCACAACAACAGCAGGTAAAATGGCGTTGACTAGGCAACGGGGCCGACAGATAAAACATAAACAAGCAGAATGGAGTACCGTGATTAATGGACAGTCCAGCGTGCATCAGCTATGTAGCCAAGTGATCAGTGTCCAGGGGGCAGCGGTGGATGGGGCAGGGAAGCTGGACTGGCGAGTGTTATCCAGGTTTTAAAAAACTAACAATGACTAAATAGCTTGTAGCTAGTTAGCTGGTTAGCTTCTGGAGGTTCTTGAGTGTGTTCTAAAAATTAAAAATAATAGCGATTCTGTATCACATTGGGTGAGGCAGGTTACCGGAAGGTATAAACAAATTAAAAATCGAAAAGAGATAGAAAGTAAATATGGGTCCAGTGAGTGTTTGGGACGCGGCGATTCAGACGGTTAGCAGGCCTGTGCTAACAGGCTAACAGTTAGTAGGCCGGGGCTAAACAAGCTAGCAGTTAGCAGGCCGAGTTAGCAAGCAAGGAGATAGCAAGGGCTAGAGAGTTAGCCTTTGGGGGACGTCGCGATGGGGTGAGTCTGTTTATTCCTCTTCATGCGGTGACATCGATAGACCGGTCGTGGGTCCGGGTATTGTAGCCCAGGAGTATGCTACGGTGGTAGCACAGGGGCTCTGGCCGGGCTAGCTTCAAGCTAAGTGGGTGGAAACGCTAGCCAGGAGTAATCATCCGGGGTTGCGGTTTAGCTAGATAGCTAGTTGTGAAGATCCAGCTGAAAAATGTTCCGTTTGCGGTGGGGATAAAAAAATAAATAGGTCCGTTATGCTCTGGTTAGAGTCGCGTTGTTCGAACTGGCGAGAGCTTTCCGAGCTAAAGGTTAGCTGATGACCGGTTAGCTGAAGACCGCTAGCATAGCTGGTAGTTAGCTGGCTAGCTTCAGTTGAGGGGGTCCGGATCCGAAGTAAATATAAATACTTTAGGGAAAATAGCTACATTGGGTGAGGTGGGTTGCAGGAGAGTATTTAGAAGCTGAGGTTTAGCAAAAAAAGTTTTAAAAGATATGCGGGTCTATTTGGGGTCTATTTGGGTCTAGAGTGTCTCCCCCTTTGAAGAGGTGGATGACCGCGGCAGTTTTCCAATCTTTAGGGATCTCAGACGATACGAGAGAGAGGTTGAACAGGCTTTCTAAAATCTTAGAAAGAGAGGGTCCAGATTATCTAGCCCAGCTGATTTGTAGGGGTCCAGATTTTGCAGCTCTTTCAGAACATCAGCTATCTAGATTTGGGTGAAGGAGGAGCGGGGGGGCTTGGGGAAGTTGAGTTGCTGCGGGGGGTGCCGAAATGTTGGCCAGGGTAGAGGTAGCCAGGTGGAAAGCATGGCCAGCCATGGAAAAATGCTTATTGAAATGTTCAATTATCGTAGATTTATCGGTGGTGACAGTGTTTCCTAACCTCAGTGCAGTTGGCAGTTGGGAGGAGGTGCTCTTATTCTCCATGGACTTTACAGTGTCCCAAAACCTTTTGGAATTTGTGCTACAGGATGCAAATTTCTGTTTGAAAAAGCTAGCCTTTGCTTTCCTAACTGACTGAGTATATGGGTTCCTAACTTCCCTGAAAAGATGCATATCGCGGGGGCTATTCGATGCTAATGCAGTACACCACAGGATGTTTTTGTACTGGTCAAGGGCAGTCAAATCTGGAGTGAACCAAGGGCTAAATCTGTTCTTAGTTCTATATTTTTTAAATGGGGCATGCTTATTTAAGATGGTGAGGAAAGCACTTTTAAAGAACAACCAGGCATCCTCTAAGGATGGGACGAGGTCAATATCCTTCCAGGATACTCGGGCCAGGTCAATTAGAAAGGCCTGCTTGCTGAAGTGTTTTAGGGAGCGTTTGACAGTGATGAGGGGTGGTTGTTTGTCCGCGGACCCATTACGGACACAGGCAATGAGGCAGTGATTGCTGAGATCCTGGTTGAAGACAGCAGACGTGTATTTAGAGTGCAAGTTGGTCAGGATGATATCTATGAGGGTGCCCGTGTTTACGGATTTAGGGTTGTACCTGGTAGGTTCCTTGATCATTTGTGAGATTGAGGGCATCTAGCTTAGATTGTAGGAAGGCCGGGGTGTTAAGCATATCCCAGTTTAGGTCACCTAACTCTACGAACTCTGAAATAAATGAGGGGCAATCAATTCACATATGGTGTCCAGGGCACATATGAGGGCTGAGAGGGGTCTATAACAAGCTGCCTCATTGAGAGACTTATATCTGGAAAGGTGGATTTTTAAAAGTAGAAGCTCAAACTGTTTGGGTACAGACCTGGATAGTATGACATAACTCTGCAGACTATTTCTGCAGTAGATTGCAACTCTGCCCCCTTTGGCATTTCTATCTTGACAGGAAATGTTGTAGTTGGAGATGGACATTTCAGAATTTTTTGTGGCCTTCCTGAGCCAGGATTCAGACATGGCAAGGACATCAGGGTTGGCGGAGTGTGCTAAAGCAGTGAATAATACAAACTTGGGGAGGCTTCTGATGTTAACATGCATGAAACCAAGGCTTTTACGGTTACAGAAGTCAACAAATGAGAGAGCCTGTGGAATAGGTGTAGTACTGGGGGCTACAGAGCCTGGGTTAACCTCTACATCACCAGAGGAACAGAGGAGGAGTAGGATATGGGTACGGCTAAAAGCTATAAGAACTGGTTGTCTAGTGCGCATGGAACAGAGAATCAAAGGAGCAGATTTCTGGGCGTGGTAGAATAGATTCAGGGTATAATGTACAGACAAGGGTATGGTAGGATATGAGTGGAGGTTAACCTAGGCGTTGAGTGACGATGAGAGAGGTTGCATCTCTGGCGGCACCAGTTAAGCCAGGTAAGGCTCCGCATGTGTGGGGGGTGGGACAAAAGAGCTATCTAAGGCATGTTGTGCGGGACTGGGGGCTCTACAGTGAAATAAAACAATAAGAACTTGCTGAGACAGCAGTAGACAAGGCATATGGACATTAGAGAGAGGCATAAAGCAATTGCAGGTGTTGATCGGGAGAGCTAAGACAACAACGGGTAAATGGTGATGAATGGGCAGAGCGGGTCAGTTAGGTACATACAGGACCTGAGTTCGAGGCTGGGGCCGACAGATAAACAGAATGAGGTACCATGTTATTGAAACAGTCCAGCGGGCATCAGCTGTGTAGCCGAGGGATCATAGGGTCCATTGAGCAGCAATAGGTGAGTCCGGGAGCCGTTCGGTAGTTGCTACTACGCTAGGCGAGCGGGAGACACAGCGTTCAGAAAGCCAGCGGGCTCCGTGTGGACAAGAAAGGGTCCAGGCCAATTGGCAAAGAGGCATTGTAGCCCAAGAATTAGCTGGTATATGGGCCTAGCTCGAGGCTAGCTCAAGGCTAACTGATGCTTGCTTCGGGACAGAGGTTTTAGCTAACAGTAATCACTCGGTTGTGATGTGGCAGAGAGAAGCAATCCGATATGCTCTGGGTTGATATCGTGCTGTTCAGACTGGCAGGTATTGTCCGAGCTAAAGCTGGCTGGTAGCTAGTTAGCTGGCCAGCTCCTGAAGGAGGTTCCAGTTATAAGGAATAAAAATAGCAGATCCGTACCACATTGGGTGAGGCAGGTTGCAGGAAAGGTTGCAGGAAAGTTTGTAGGAAAGTATATTTAGTTTGTAGATAGAAAGTGAGATTAAAATACAAAAAAAGGACTATATACACGGGATAAGACAAAGACAAACACAAAGACAGACTGCTACGCCATCTTGGATTTGCAGCCTAGTCAGTACTGGTCTTAGTGGTCTGTAGTGGTGTTACTCACTGGTGTCAGTGGTCTCATACTGGGAGTCCCTCTGCAGTTCGAATATGTCCACCTCCACACGGGCTCTAGCCCCTCCCTCCATCACACTGTTGATGTTCTCCCTGGCCAGGGCCAGAGCCAGCCGCTCTCCACGCCCACACACTGACTGGTCATCCAGGATCGCAGCTACATGGGGAGGGAGACAGAGAGATATGGAACGGGAGAAAACATTGATGTTACTCACCATTAGACAATAAGACAAAAAGAGAGGAGACAAGCAGAGTATTTACGAGGGGTGTGAAGGCCAGTTGAGTGAGTGGGTGTGTCCTGGTGGAGGGGGGTGAGACACCGGGGGAGGAGAGGGAGACAGACACCTGAGGGTGACCAAGGGATGGAAAGAGGGATGGATGGATGATTGATAGATGGACACTCACCCATCCGGACGGAGGAGAGCAGGGCGGCCTGGCTTCCGGAGCGTGGTGCCATGGTAACTAGCAGGAAGGAGGAGAAGTGTATCGACAGCAGCAGCGCTGGCAGAGCCGGCATCTTCTACTGCTCCTCATGGAGAACGGTCTGCTGGCTGCCTGCTCGCCACCTAAAGGACGGGAGGATACGTTACAACACCAAAATATACACAAACACACAGACACACACTCACAAACACACATACATGCACACACAATCGTTCTCACTCTGTGCACACATCTGTAGCACCAATGGTTAAATCACTATTTAAAGAGCTTGTTATGATCACAAGACCCACACATGAAACACACACAGCTCTGCTCTGCCTGCTGCAAAACCACCCTCACTCACTCTGAGTGACAACCCCCATTCTAAGTGACAGTTTAATGTGTGTGTGAGAACAGACAAGAAGATGAAGCGTATGTGTGTGCTGTATAGCATCTTGTTTCTGCTCACCGTCAGCTGGTCATGACCCTCAGTTTGACCTCTGAGATGGAGATGTGTGTGAGTGTGTCTGGTATCTGTGTGAGTTGCCCTGTAGGCACAACACAGCAGCTTGACTGCTTCTATCTGACCCCTGGGAGGTGAGAATGTTTTGCCTCTTCATCTCTCTTCCCTCCCTCCTTGCCTTCATTTCCCCTCACGCTTGTCTTGTTTACTCTCCCTCCCTTTCTCCCTCTCCCTCTCAGCGCTCCCTTTCTCCCTCTCCCTCTTAGCGCTCCCTTTCTCCCTCTCCCCCTTAGCTCTCCCTTTCTCCCTCTCCCCCGTAGCTCTCCCTTTCTCCCTCTCCCCTTAGCTCTCCCTTTTTCCCTCTCCCCCGTAGCTCTCCCTTTCTCCCTCTCCCCCTTAGCTCTCCCTTTCTCCCTCTCCCTCTTAGCTCCCCATTTCTCCCTCTCCCCCTTAGCTCTCCCTTTCTCCCTCTCCCCCTTAGCTCTCCCTTTCTCCCTCTCCCTCTTAGCGCTCCCTTTCTCCCTCTCCCCCGTAGCTCTCCCTTTCTCCCTCTCCCCCTTAGCTCTCCCTTTCTCCCTCTCCCCCTTAGCTCTCCCTTTCTCCCTCTTCCCTGTAGCTCTCCCTTTCTCCCTCTCCCCCTTAGCTCTCCCTTTCTCCCTCTTCCCTGTAGCTCTTCCTTTCTCCCTCTCCCCCTTAGCTCTCCCTTTCTCCCTCTCCCCCTTAGCTCTCCCTTTCTCCCTCTCCCCCTTAGTTCTTCCTTTCTCCCTCTTCCTGTAGCTCTTCCTTTCTCCCTCTCCCTCTAGGCTCTCCCTTTCTTTTATTGTTCTCTCACATCAAGTAGCTGTCTGACTTCCCTCCTGCCCCACACACACCGTTCACTCCTCCAGGTCCATCTCCCTTCAGCAGCCCCATAGCAGACTAAACACTACGGGTGACAGAGCTTTCAGTTGTGTGGCCCCTCAGCTGTGGAACAAACTTCCAGTCATTGTCAGGGCTGCAGAGTCTCTGGACTCGTTTAAGGCCTAGCTAAAGACTGAGCGATTCAGAAACGCTTTCAAGGACCTACAGTATGAGTCAAAGGTTAAGACACACCTACTCATTCAAGGGTTTTTCTTTATTTTGACTATTTTCTACATTGTAGATTAATAATGAAGACATCAAAACTACGAAATAACACATATGGAATCATGTAGTAACCAAAAAAGTGATAAACAAATCAAATATATTCTTCAAAGTAGCCACCCTTTGCCTTGATGACAGCTTTGCACATTCTGGGAATTCTCTCAATCAGCTTCATGAGGTAGTCATCTGAAATGCATTTCAATTAACAGGTGTTCCTTGTTAAAAGTACATTTGTGGAATTTCTTTCCTTCTTAATGCGTTTGAGCTAATCAGTTGTGTTGTGACAAGGTAAGGTTGGTATACAGTAGATAGCCCTATTTGGGAAAATTCCAAAGCCATATTATGGCAAGAGCAACTCAAATAAGCAAAGAGAAAGGACAGTCCATTACTACTTTAAGACATGAAGGTCAGTCATTGCTGAAAAAAAGTGCAGTCGCAAAAACCATCAAGGGCTATGATGAAACTGGTTCTCATGAGGACCACCACAGGAAAGGAAGACCCAGAGTTACCTCTGCTGCAGAGGATCATTTCCTTAGAGTTAACTGCACCTCAGATTGTAGCCCAAATAAATGCTTCACAGAGTTCAAGTAACAGACACATCTCAACATCAACTGTTAAGAGGA
Organism: Oncorhynchus kisutch; assembly: GCF_002021735.2. NCBI lineage: Eukaryota > Metazoa > Chordata > Actinopteri > Salmoniformes > Salmonidae > Oncorhynchus > Oncorhynchus kisutch. The sequence goes on along the minus strand of NC_034175.2, from coordinate 7,079,114 downwards.
GACAGCGTTAATCAGGCCTTCGTGGTCAAATTGCTGCAAAGAAACCACTAATAAAGCAAACCAATAAGAAGAAGACACTTGCTTGGGCCAATAAACACCCAGCACCCAGAGCCTGTTCTATGCGATGTGAACTATATAATTGAACTAATGTACCAAATGTTTCGTTAAGTGAATGACTGCTACCTAAAAAATTGTAACAATTAGACCGGTGGAAATCTGTCCTTTGGTCTGATGAGTCCAAATTTGAGATTTTTTGGTTCTAACCACCGTGTCTTTGTGAGACGCAGAGTAGGTGAACGGATTATCTCCCCATGTGTGGTTCCAACCGTGAAGCGTGGAGGTGTGAAGGTGTCGGGGTGCTTTGCTGGTGACACTGTCAATGATTTATTTAGAATTCAAGGCACACTTAAACAGCATGGCTACCACAGCATTCTGCAGCAATACACCATCCCATCTGGTTTGCGCTAAGTGGGACTATCATTTATTTTTCAACAGGACAAAGGCTGTGTAAGGGCTATTTGACCAATAAGGAGAGTGAAGGAGTGTTGCATCAGATGACCTGGCCTCCACAATCACCCGACCTCAACCCAATTGAGATGGTTTGGACCGCAGAGTGAAGGAAAAACTATTTGAGAGAATGCCAAGATTGTGCAAAGCTGTCATCAAGGCAAAGTGTGGCTTCTTCGATGAATCTAAAATCTACAATATTTGTTGATATGTTTAACACTTTTTGGTTACTACATGATTCCATATGTATTATTTAATCGTTTTCATGTTTTCACTATTATTATACAATGTAGAAAATAGTCAAAATAAAGAAAAACCCTTGAATGAGTAGGTTTGTCCAAAATTTTGACTGGCACTGTATGTTAGTTCAGTTCTCCTGTCCTGTCCATGGATCTGATGCCTTGGGTATGAGAAAAGCACTTTACAAATTAAATGAACTATCACTCACCTTTCTCACTGTCATTCCCTTGCTAGAATCAGTGAGTGAGTGAGTGAGTGAGTGAGTGAGTGAGTGAGTGAGTGAGTGAGTGAGTGAGTGAGTGAGTGAATGCATGTAATGTTCCACCAGGTCACACTGTTCCTGTCATTAGGCTCAGGTAGCGTTGACATCAGAACACTGAAGCCGTTATGCAAGAGGTTACACACACACAGACGTCACAGTGAGACCACTGCCACATGCTGCTCTGTCACCCTGCCACTCTGCTCTCTGGATCTGACTGAGTTGTGTAATGAAGTGTGTCCTGTAATATATTGTATTTCCTGTATTGTGAATAGACACACTGCACCACACATCTATTCTAAAGAACTGGACCTGGAGTCAGAACAGCTGCTCCCCTTTTCTCAATCTATCTTCACAACGCCAGAGTTAGTGGGTGTTTGTGTGTGTGTGTGGGGTGGGGTGGGGGATCTGTGTGTCTGAGTGTCTGTATGTGGGGGGAATCTGTGTGTGTCAGTGTGTGTGTCGGTGTGTCACTATCCATGCTTGTGTATGCCTGCATATGTGTGTGCCAGCCAATGTATGTGTGCACACGTGTGTGTCAGTGACTGCAGTACAGTTTGTGTGTGCGTGTGCCTGTGTGTGTGATGGCATATTGATCGAGGGCAGCTGAAGTGGCATTCAATCAAAACAATGGCGGATCTGTCAGCATTCCACAGGATGCATCTGATTGGCTATTACCAGGGAGCAGATTGCACTGATGACCAATAAGGTCTTGGCTTAGCCCCTGAGCGTGACCAATGATTGGATGGAGTCGGTGCTATTTCACTGTTATTGAGAACTATTGACAGGGCTGGAGAGAGAAGATTAGTCCACAACTACACCTTTCCATCTGTCTCCAAGGCCTGTAGGAAAGACACAAGGAGAGAAAGAGAGAGAGAGAGAGAAGACGAGAGGGAGAGGGAGAAGGCGAAGGAGCGAGAGAGAGAGAGAGAGAGAGAGGGGGAGAGAAGGCAAAGGAGAGAGAGCAAGAGTGAGAGAGCGAGATAGGGAAAGAGAGAAGGAGAGAGAGAAGGCGAATGAGAGAGAGAGAGAGAGAGAGAGAGAGAGAGAGAGAGAGAGAGAGAGAGAGAGAGAGAGAGAGAGAGAGAGAGAGAAAGAGAAAGAGAAAGAGAAAGAGAAAGAGAAAGAGAAAGAGAAAGAGAAAGAGAAAGAGAAAGAGAAAGAGAAAGAGAAAGAGAAAGAGAAAGAGAAAGAGAAAGAGAGAGAGAGCAAGAAGGAGAGAGAGAGAAACATGTGACATAATTAAATCAATGTATACTGGCAATACATGCAGTATTTAAATTGGCAAGAAAATAACAGAATTCTTTAACCATGGGCAGGGCCTTCGCCAGGGTTGCAAACTGAGCCCTGCACTCTTCAATATTTACATCAACGAATTGGCCACTATTCTAGAAAAATCCTCAGCCCCTGGTGTTAGTCTCCACAATTCAGACGTTAAATGCCTACTCTTCGCAGATGAACTATGCCTGCTGCCACCCACAGCACATGGTCTACAGCAGAGCCTGGACCTGCTCGAGCGGTACTGCCAGAACTGGGCCCTGGCAGTAAACCCCAAAATACTAAAATAATGATTTTCCAGAGAAGATCCAGATCTCAGGGAATTAGACCAAAGTTCTCAATTGGTACGAAATATATAAAGTACTGCACACACTAAAATTACTTAGGTTTAAAAATAAGCTCAACTGGACACCGTAAAGAGGCAGTGAATGAACTGAGAGAGAAAGCACGCAAGGCATTCTACACCATTAAAAAGCTCATTCAAATTGAAATACCTATTAAAATTAGGCTAAAACTAATTGAATATGTAATTGAACTGCAGAGAGGTGTGGGGTCCACTTGCAAAACAAGATTTCATCAAATGGGACAAACACCCCATTGAAACCCTGTATGCAGAGCTCTGTAAGATTCTCCTACATGTCCAAAGGAAAACTACAAACAATGCATGCAGGGCAGAATTAGGCCAATATCCAGTAATAATAAAAACTAAAAAAATAGCAATTAAGTTTTGGAAACATCTAAAATACAGTGACGCCCTCTCATATCATTACCAAGCCCCGCAATGCCAAGAGCTGAGCAAAGAAAAGAGTCCCCTCATCCAGCTGGTCCTGGGGCTGAGTTCACAAACCTGTTCTACTAACACACCGAAGCTTCAGGACCAGAACATCCAATCAATCAGAATAAACCAAATTACAACACTGTCCAAACCAAACTACATTGCTTATTGGGAAACACAAGAACAAGCACAAAGCAAAATGCAGTGCTATCTGGTCCTAAATCGACAGTACACCGTGGCTAACTATTTGACCATGGTTACGAATCAAAACCTTAGAAAAACCTTGACAAAGTACAGGCTCAGTGAGCACAGCCTTGCCATTGAGAAGGGTAGACACAGGAAAACCTGGCTCCCTGTAGAGGAAAGGCTGTGCAACCACTGCACAACAGCAGAAACTGAGACAGAGCTGCATTTCCTGACAAAATTTAAAATATATATATGTACATATAAAACACGTCGTTTCCCCAAATTTGAAACCCTTATTCAAGGTTTCAAAGACCTCTCTGATGAGAGCAGGCTACCCGTCCTGTTGGGGGAGGACGCAGAGAGCTGTGGGTTGGCAGTGCACTACATTGCTGCTTGCCATAAGATGAGGGACAGTGTCTGACAGACCAATCAACCTGCACATGTCCTCTACTGTATGCTTATTGTAATTGTTCAATGTATGGTTATTTTGACCCTTGGTTATAGTTTTTTGCTTTGGCAATATGTACATTGTTACGTCATGCTAATAAAGCCAATTTAATTTAATTTAATTGAGAGAGAAAGATAGAAGCAGAGAGAGAAGGCAAAGGAGAGAGGGAGAGAGAGAGACAGAAAGAGAAGTAAAGAGAGAGAGCGAGAGAAAGGAGAAAGAGAGAGATGGAGAGTAAAGGAGAGAGCGAGAGAGAGAGCAAGAAGGAGAGAGAGAGAGAGAGAGAGGGGGGGTGGGTAGATAGAGAGAAGAGAGAGAGAGAGAGAGAGAGAGAGAGAGAGAGGGAGAGATAGAGAGAAGAGAGAGAG
>NC_034175.2:7056577-7074953 GCF_002021735.2 Oncorhynchus kisutch | reverse complement strand
TGCATATATACAGTGGGGCAAAAAAAGTATTTAGTCAGCCACCAATTGTGCAAGTTCTCCCACTTAAAAAAATGAGAGAGGCCTGTAATTTGTATCATAGGTACACTTCAACTATGACAGACAAAATGAGAGAGAAAAAAATCCAGAAAATCACATTGTAGGATTTTTTATTAATAATTTGCAAATTATGGTGGAAAATAAGTATTTGGTCAAGTTTATCTCAATACTTTGTTATATACCCTTTGTTGGCAATGACAGAGGTCAAACGTTTTCTGTAAGTCTTCACAAGGTTTTCACACACTGTTGCTGGTATTTTGGCCCATTCCTCCATGCAGATCTCCTCTAGAGCAGTGATGTTTTGGGGCTGTTTCTGGGCAACATGAACTCCCTCCAAAGATTTTCTATGGGGTTGAGATCTGGAGACTGGCTAGGCCACTCCAGGACCTTGAAATGCTTCTTACAAAGCCACTCCTTCGTTGCCCGGGCGGTGTGTGTTTGGGATCATTGTCAGGCTGAAAGACCCAGCCACGTTTCATCTTCAATGCCCTTGCTGATGGAAGGAGGTTTTCAATCATCTCACGATATATGGCCCCATTCATTCTTTCCTTTACACAGATCAGTCGTCCTGGTCCCTTGCAGAAAAACAGCCCCAAAGCATGATCTTTCCACCCCCATGCTTCACAGTAGTTATGGTGTTCTTTGGATGCAACTCAGCATTCTTTGTCCTCCAAACACGACGAGTTGAGTTTTTACCAAAAAGTTATATTTTGGTTTCATCTGACCATATGACATTCTCCCAATCTTCTTCTGGATCATCCAAATGCTCTCTAGCAAACTTCAGACGGGCCTGGACATGTACTGGCTTAAGCAGGGGGACACGTCTGGCACTGCAGGATTTGAGTCCCTGGCGGCGTAGTGTGTTACTGATGGTAGGCTTTGTTACTTTGGTCCCAGCTCTCTGCAGGTCATTCACTAGGTCCCCCTGTGTGGGGTGAGATCTTGCGTGGAGCCCCAGATCAAGAGAGATTATCAGTGGTCTTGTATGTCTTCCATTTCCTAATAATTGCTCCCACAGTTGATTTCTTCAAACCAAGCTGCTTACCTAATGGCAGATTCAGTCTTCCCAGCCTGGTGCACGTCTACAATTTTGTTTCTGGTGCTCTTTGATCTTGGCCATAGTGGAGCTTGGAGTGTGACTGTTTGAGGTTGTGGACAGGTGTCTTTTATACTGATAACAAGTTCAAACAGGTGCCATTAATACAGGTAATGAGTGGAGGACAGAGGAGCCTCTTAAAGAAGAAGTTACAGGTCTGTGAGAGCCAGAAATCTTGCTTGTTTGTAGTTGACCAAATACTTATTTTCCACCATAATTTGCAAATAAATGCATTAAAAATCCTACAATGTGATTTTCTGGATTTTTTTTCTCTCATTTTGTCTGTCATAGTTGAAGTGCACCTATGATGAAAATTACAGGCCTCTCTCATCTTTTTTAAGTGGGAGAACTTGCACAATTGGTGGCTGACTAAATACTTTTTTGCCCCACTGTATATATATAGCCTCCAGACAATCCGGCTGTGTTGTGGGGTAGTTCACTGCAGTACAATAAGGAGGAGGTGTAATACAGGACCCTTACTTTAACCCTTCAGGCTTTCCACAGGGCGAGGTCAGACAGTGTGTGGTGAACATCAAAGGCCCCACTGTGGAACTCTCCTTCTGAGATCCCATTAACTCAGCATCTCTCACCGTAATCTCTCTCTCTCTCTCTCTCTCTCTCTCTCTCTCTCTCTCTCTCTCTCCTCTCCCTCTCTCTTGCTCTCTCTTTCTCTCTCTCTCTCTCCCTCTCTCTCTCTCTCTCTCTCTCTCTCACGCTTCTCTCTCTCTCTCGCTCTCTCTCTCTCTCTCTCTCTCTCTCTCTCTCTCTCTCTCTCTCTCTCTCTCCCTCCCTCTCTCTCTCCTACACTCTATCTCTATGTCTCTCACCAACTCTTTCGAACTCTCTCAATTCAATTCACTTCAAGGGGCTTTATTGACATGGGAAACATATGTTAACATGCCAAAGCAAGTGAGGTAGATAATATTCAAAAGTGATATAAACAATAAAAATGAACAGTAAACTTTACACATGCAGAAGTTCCAAAATAATAAAGACATTACAAATGTGCTGCTGTAGGCCCTCCTTGGTTGGTAACAGAAGCACCAGATCATCAGATCATCAGATTCTAGTAGGGTGAGGCCGGGTGCTGCAGACGTTTCTAGTGCCCGCACCATTTCGTTGATATATGTTGAAGAGGGTGAGGCTTAAGCTGCATCCCTGTCTCACCCCACTGCCCTGTGGGAAGAAATGTGTGTGTTTTTTGCCTATTTTAACCCCACACTTGTTGTTTGTGTACATGGATTTTATAATGTTGTATGTTTTTCCCCCAACACCACTTTCTATCAATTTGTGTAGCAGACCCTCATGCCAAATTGAGTCAAAGGCTTTTTTGAAATCAACAAAGCATGAGAAGACTTTACCTTTGTTTCGGTTTGTTTGTTTGTCAATTAGGGTGTGCAGGGTGAATACGTGGTCTGTTGTACGGTAATTTGGTAAAAAGCCAATTTGACATTTGCTCAGTACATTGTTTTCACTGAGGAAATGTACGAGTCTGCTGTTAATGATAATACAGAGGATTTTCCCAAGGCTGCTGTTGACGCATATCCCACAGTAGTTATTGGGGTCAAATTTGTCTCTACTTTTGTGGATTGGAGTGATCAGTCCTTGGTTCCAAATATTGGGGAAGATGCTAGAGCTAAGGATGATGTTGAAGAGTTTTAGTATAGCCAATTGGAATTTGTTGTCTGTATATTTGATCATTTCATTGAGGATACCATCAACACCACATGCCTTTTTTGGTTGGAGGGGTTTTATTTTGTCCTGTAGCTCACTCAATGTAATTGGAGAATCCAGTGGGTTCTGGTAGTCTTTAAATATTTGATTCTAAGATTTCTATTTGATCATGTATATGTTTTTGCTGTTTGTTCTTTGTCATAGAGCCAAGAGCCAAAACGTTTGGAGAAGTGGTTTACCCATACATCTCCATTTTGGATAGATAATTATTCGTGTTGTTATTTGTTTAGTGTTTTCCAGAAGTGGTTAGAGTCTATGGATTCTTCAATTACATTGAGCTGATTTCTGACTTGCTGTTCCTTCTTTTCCCGTAATGTATTTCTGTATTGTTTTTAGTGATTCACCATAGTGAAGGAGTAGGCTGAGGTTTTCTGGGTCTCTATGTTTTTCTTTCTTAGATTTTTTGCATTCTTCATCAAACATTTGTCATTGTTCATTTTCTTCGGTTTTCTATTTGAGATTTTTAGATTTGATAGGGAAGCTGAGAGGTCAAATATACTGTTAAGATTTTCTACTGCCAAGTTTACACCTTCACTATTACAATTGAATGTTTTACCCAGGAAGTTATCTAAAAGGGATAAAAAAAATTGTTGCCTAATTGTTTTTGGTAGGTTTCCAAACTGCATTTCTTGCATCTATAGCATTTATTAATGTTACTGAGTTCCTTTGGCTTAGATGCCTCATGATTGAGTATTGCTCTTTTCAAGTAGACATTGATTTTGATGTGGTCTGATAGGGGTGTCAGTGGGGTGACTGTGAACGCTCTGAGAGACTCTGGGTTGAGGTCAGTGATAAAGTAGTCTACAGTACTACTGCCAAGAGATGAGCTATAGGTGTACCTACCATAGGAGTCCCATCGAAGCCTACCATTGACTATGTACATACCCAGCGTGCGACAGAGCTGCAGGAGTTGTGACACATTTTTGTTTATTATGTTGTCATAGTTGTGCCTAGGGGGGGCATATGGGGGAGGGAATGCTGTCACCTGCAGGCAGGTGTTTGTCCCCCTGTGTGCTGAGGGTGTCAGGTTCTTGTCCGGTTCTGGCATGTCCCTGGCCTGGAAATTATTTATTTCCCCCTCCAGGATGGAGAAGCTGTCTTCATTAAAGTATGGGGATTCTAGTGGGGGGATATAGGTAGCACAGAGGAGGACATTTTTCTCTGTTAAGATCATTTCCTTTTGAATTTCGAGCCAAATGTAAAATGTTCCTGTTTTGATCAATTTAATGGAGTGAGTTAGGTCTGCTCTATATCAAATTAGCGTACCCCCTGAGTCCCTTCCCTGTTTCACACCTGGTAGTTTGGTGGATGGGACTACCAGCTCTCTGCAACCTAGAGGGCAACCAGTGGGTCCAGCTCCTCTATACAAGGTTTCTTGCAGGATGACAATGTCTGTATTACCGATTTATTTGATGAAGTCCAGGTTTCTGCTCTTTAGGCCAAAGGCAGATGACCTCAGGCCTTGGATATTCCAGGTTGAGCTAGTGAAGGTTTTGTGTTCCATAAAGTGTCCAATGTTGTTGGTTGTGTGGTTTGGCCTCAGGCTAGTAAGTGTGAGCAGAGCCTGCTGAGCAGCTGGTACATGCCATTGGCTTGGGCTAGTGTAAAAGTGAGGGTTGGGCCTTTTTGCCTGCACACGGCCTGGGCGTATGTGTGACTTCCATGTTGAGGCCCTCTTTGCGAGGGTGGGGTGCATGGGGCGGGCAGGAGGGGCATAGGTCTGATCTGAGGGGGCCTACATGGGGTGTGGGCATGGTTGACTTGGGGGGTTGTTGATTGGTTGGGGTGGGGGTGTGGATGTGGCTGGTGGTGTTGTGGTCTGGATGTAGGTCCTCTCGGCGTAGGTCTAGGGGGGGTCCTGCAGGTCTGGGAGAGTGTCTCGCTGGTCTAGGCGGGGTGTCTATTGATCTGTTGCTCCTGTGTGAAGTTTTGGGGCTACGTTTGAGAGCAATGTCCTTTAGAGTCCGGGTGAAGGTGGGCACTGCTGCCTTGTATAGGTGGACCTGGTCATAGAGGCTGTTCAAGTCCAGGGTGGAGTGGTGGGCCAGGAAAACATTTGGTTTTGAGGCATAGTCACAGGAAATGCTTGCGTTTACCTGCTGTATGGTAGCAGGGTGAAAGTCTTTTCGTGGTAGCAGGGTGGAGATAACCACATTGGGGAAAGTAGAAGAAGCTTTTTCAATCACTATCTCTCTCTCTCCCCTACTCTCTATCTCTCTCCTACTCGCTATCTCTCTGTCTCTCTCCTACTCTCTATCTCTTTCCTACACTGTCTCTCTGTCTCTCTCCTACTCTCTGTCTCTTTGTCTCTCTCCTACTCTCCATCTCTGTCTCTCTCCTACTCTCCATCTATATCTCTCTGTCTCTCTCCTACTCAATTCAATTCAATTCAATTCAAGGGGCTTTCTTGGCATGGGAAACATGTGTTAACATTGCCAAAGCAAGTGAGGTAGATAATATACAAAAGTGAAATAAACAATAAAAATTAACAGTAAACATTGCACTTACAGAAGTTTCAAAACAATAAAGACATTACAAATGTCATATTATATATATATATACAGTGTTGTAATAATGTACAAATGGTTGGAGTACACAGGGGAAAATAAATAAGCATAAATATGGGTTGTATTTACAATGGTGTTTGTTCTTCACTGGTTGCCCTTTTCTTGTGGCAACAGGTCACAAATCTTGCTGCTGTGATGGCACACTGTGGAATTTCACCCAGTAGATATGGGAGTTTATCAAAATTGGGTTTGTTTTCGAATTCTTTGTGGATCTGTGTAATCTGAGGGAAATATGTCTCTCTAATATGGTCATACATTGGGCAGGAGGTTAGGAAGTGCAGCTCAGTTTCCACCTCATTTTGTGGGCAGTGAGCACATAGCCTGTCTTCTCTTGAGAGCCATGTCTGCCTACGGCAGCCTTTCTCAATAGCAAGGCTATGCTCACTAAGTCTGTACATAGTCAAAGCTTTCCTTAAGTTTGGGTCAGTCACAGTGGTCAGGTATTCTGCCACTGTGCACTCTCTGTTTAGGGCCAAATAGCATTCCAGTTTGCTCTTTCCAATGTGTCAAGTAATTATCTTTTGTTGTCTCATGATTTCCCCTGCCACACTCTCTATCTCGCTGTCTCTCTGTTTCTCTCCTACTCTCTATCTATATCACTCTCTCAAACTCTCCTACTCTCTATCTCTCTGTCTCTCTCCTACACTCCTTCTCACACTCTCTCTCTCTCCTACACTCCTTCGCTCACACGCTCTCTCTCTCACTCTCTGTCTCTCTCTCCTACTCTCTCTCCTACTCTCTCTCCTACACTCCTTCGATCTCTCTCTCTCTCTCTCACTCTCTCTCTCCTACACTCCTTCGTGTGTGCTCTCTCTCTGTGTCTCTCTCTTCTCTCTCTCTCACTCTCTCTCTGTGTCTCTCTCTTCTCTCTCTCTCAAATTCAAATTCAAATTCAAGCTGCTTTACTGGCATGAAAAACATTGTGTCAATATTGCCAAAGCAACAATGTGTACAATATACATTGTATAAAATTATAAACAATAACAAATAATAATATAAAATGGTAGTAAATAATAATACAAAATTAAAGCAATATAGCAATTAAATAGCTATATAGCAATAAAATGGTAACAGTCAATAGTAGAATTTAATGTAATAAATATAAAAATATAAATATGGAAAATGAAATTATAACTAACTTATAACTAAATAACGGTCATCTTCACCATTACATCAGTACTACAACTACTATCATCATTACCACTACTACTACTACTACCACCACCATCACTAAACTGTTATCAATACCATTACCACCCATTCCACTACTATTTGGAATGATAAACAACAATAATAAAAGTAATAATAATAATAGTAATAATAATAATAGTAATAATAAGTAAGTTACTGCTTACCTTGCAGATGTTATTATTCAGTGTCCCTCAGGCTATGGCAGGCAAATACATATTTGGCTGCAAGAGGAGCCATTGCTCCTTCGCCCATGAGTATTTTTAGTTTTAAATAAATGAATTACAATTTGGATTAAATGGAGTCATTTCTGTGAATAATGAATCTCTTTGTGAGCAATATTTATCACAGTAAAGGAGAAAGTGCATCTCTGTCTCTACCTCCCCTGTCTTGCAGTGACCACATACACACTCCTCTTTGGGTAGCCATGGCTTTTTACATCTGCCGGTTACTATTGCCAATCGGTGGTCACTCAGCCTGTACTTGGTAAGGATCTGTCTCTGCTTCGTATCTCTGACAGAGTAGAGATAATCAGCCAATTCATATTCTCTGTTTAGGGTCAGATAGCAATTTAGTCGGCTTTGGGATTTTGTTTCGTTTTTCCAATGTTGTAAATATGAGTCCTTTGTTGTAAATATGAGTTCATGATTTTGTTTATTGGAATTATTTATTTTGAAGCAGTGCTGGTGTCAGCTTGGTCGGTTAGGTCCAACCAAGTCTAAGTCTCTCTCTCTCTCTCTCTCTCTCTCTCTCTCTCTCTCTCTCTCTCTTTCTCATACTGTGAACTACTGTCTCTGTCTCTCCTACACTTTCTTGCTCAGCTCTTCATACAACAGCTATTTCTTACTTTTTCACCCCTACTCAGTCTATCCTTCTCTTTCTTCCACCGTCTCTACTCAGTCTATCCTTCTCTTTCTTCCACCGTCTCTACTCAGTCTATCCTTCTCTTTCTTCCACCGTCTCTACTCAGTCTATCCGTCTCTTTCTTCCACCGTTTCTACTCAGTCTATCCTTCTCTTTCTTCCACCGTCTCTACTCAGTCTATCCTTCTCTTTCTTCCACCGTCTCTACTCAGTCTATCCGTCTCTTTCTTCCACCGTCTCTACACAGTCTATCCGTCTCTTTCTTCCACCGTCTCTACTCAGTCTATCCGTCTCTTTCTTCCACCGTCTCTACTCAGTCTATCCGTCTCTTTCTTCCACCGTCTCTACTCAGTCTATCCGTCTCTTTCTTCCACCGTCTCTACTCAGTCTATCCTTCTCTTTCTTCCACCGTCTCTACTCAGTCTATCCTTCTCTTTCTTCCACCGTCTCTACTCAGTCTATCCGTCTCTTTCTTCCACCGTCTCTACACAGTCTATCCGTCTCTTTCTTCCACCGTCTCTACTCAGTCTATCCGTCTCTTTCTTCCACCGTCTCTACTCAGTCTATCCGTCTCTTTCTTCCACCGTCTCTACTCAGTCTATCCTTCTCTTTCTTCCACCGTCTCTACTCAGTCTATCCTTCTCTTTCTTCCACCGTTTCTACTCAGTCTTTATAATGTTGCTCCTACTTATTCACTCTATCTTCTCCACTCTCTTTTTCTATCTCCATAACGTTCCTTGTTTCTCTTTATTACAGTGCTTCAGGTCCCCAGACCTCATCCTGTCTCTTTATTACAGCGCTTCAGGTCCCCAGACCTCATCCTGTCTCCCCAGACCTCATCCTGTCTCTTTATTACAGCGCTTCAGGTCCCCAGACCTCATCCTGTCTATTTATTACAGCATTTCAAGTCCCATAGACCTCATCCTGTCTCTTTATTACAGCGCTTCAGGTCCCCAGACCTCATCCTGTCTCTTTATTACAGCGCTTCAGGTCCCCAGACCTCATCCTGTCTCTTTATTACAGCGTTTCAAGTCCCCAGACCTCATCCTGTCTCTTTATTACAGCGCTTCAGGTCCCCAGACCTCATCCTCTCTCCCCAGACCTCATCCTGTCTCCCCAGACCTCATCCTGTCTCTTTATTACAGCGCTTCAGGTCCCCAGACCTCATCCTGTCTCTTTATTACAGCGCTTCAGGTCCCCAGACCTCATCCTGTCTCTTTATTACAGCGCTTCAGGTCCCCAGACCTCATCCTGTCTCTTTATTTCTCTGAATTAGATCTCACTCATCTCTCCCCTTTCTGTCTTTCTCTTTATTCCATATCCATTTCTTCCCTTGCCACACAATTTTACTCAATGCATCTCTCCTTCCCCGTGTCCACCCAGACACACAGGCCCTCAGTCACTGACACCAGTCACTTTGGGGCGCACCGTGCCCCTCTGACACTGTCACATCCGGGCATGTCACGCCTTTCTTTCTCTCATCTACTCACATACGCTTCCTAACCTTCCTGGAGAGAGTGTTCTGTCTCATGCGTGTGTATAGCTTCTCAGATCAGTGGTAGGGGTGAACTACAGTGCAGTTTGATGCTCAGGAGGTTGGTGAAGCTGATCTGATGTTTGGTGTTCCAGGCTGTCTGACTGCCGCCCCTCAGACCTGTTGTTCTCTCCTCTTATATTAACACAGAACATTAGTCCCAATTAGAAACCTCTCCTTGAACTCAAATGGCCTATGGGTTGTTTAAACAACTAACATTTGCATTTGGAACAAGGTCTTTGAAATAAAAATAGGAATATTACACAGACTGCAAGGAGAAGAACAAAAGCTGATTTAAATAGTAATACAATACAAACACAAAGTGAAGCATCTGAAGTGCATAATTACTTACAGACAGATGTACTTACAGATGTACTTACAGACAGAATCACAGAAGGGGCAGACAATATCGCACATGAACAGAAGTACTGCATCAGGCAAGAGAGTACTGCCTAATGGTTTCAATATTCTCTTCCATCAAACTACAGTGAATAGAATACTTGATCAGTCTCTAGCTGCAACTATCCTATATACTGATGGGATCACTCAGTACTCTATGATACACTGATGTACTGACTCCACACAGTGCTCCCACCTACCCACCCACACATCAGATATACACAAACACAGACACAGACACACACACACACACACCATACAAACACATACACATAGACAAACACACACACACGCAGGTTATAGACGAAATGATCCAGATGACATTTGTTCTCTCCCTCTGTCTCTCTCATTGTCAGGTTTAGCTGCCGTGGCAACAGAGGCGAGGATGTGAGAGAGGGAGCAGAGTGAATGAGGGAGAGAGAGAGAGAGCAGAGATAGGGAGGGAAAAGAGAGAATGAGGGAGAGAGAGAGCAGAGATAATGAGGGAGAGAGAGAGCACAGAGAGTGGGGGGAGAGAGAGAGAGCAGGGAGAATGAGGGAGAGAGAGAGAGCAGGGAGAATGAGGGACAGAGAGAGCAGAGAGAATGAGGGAGAGAGAGCAGGGAGAATGAGGGAGAGAGAGAGAGCAGAGAGAATGAGGGAGAGAGAACGAGGGAGAGAGAGGGAGGGAAAAGAGAGAATGAGGGACAGAGAGAGCGGGAGAAGGGGAGAGGGAGAGAGGAAGCGAGTGATGGAGCAGTTAAATGAGAGATCAGAGAGTCAGAGTCCACTGGTCAGGTGAGGAGGAACATCAGAGCTGCAGCAGTGTGTGTGTGTGTGTGTGTGTGTGTGTGTGTGTGTGTGTGTGTGTGTGTGTGTGTGTGTGTGTGTGTGTGTGTGTGTGTGTGTGTGTGTGTGTGTGTGTGTGTGTGTGGTGTGTGTGTGTGTGTGTGTGTGTGTGTGTGTGTGTGTGTGTGTGTGTGTGTGTGTGGCGTGACTAGGGTGCGTGTGTTTCTCTGGACTTGTTGTATAACTCTGTCACCCACGACGGGAGCTAAAATGAGTCATCTGAACTCCAGCCATCGCAGTATTCAACATGATGGAAAGAGACATGGAGGAGAGAGAGAGCAAGATAGAGACAGTTTAGTCAAATGTATTTGTTTGGGGGTTTTGCATGTGAAGTGTTTTATTGGTGTATTTGCCTGTAATAATTCACATTACTGTTAGTAGCAGGTTTTAAATCCGTTCTGTTTTCAAACCCTCCAAGGCAAGTGGTTTAGGTCTCTGGATGCTCTTTGCTCTCACAGTTGCAGTCTCTTGGAGGTGTGCTACAGTTGAACTTGACTATACATGCAGTCTTCCAGCCTTTGACAGAACAAAGCAAGAGAAAACTACGCAGCTGGGTAGAATATAATCTACACCGTTACATAGGCAGTAACCAGAGAACACAGAATAGAATGTCATTGTGGAATGTGTTGAATATCATTGTGGTATGTGGGGACTGTCAGTGTGGTATGTGGGGACTGTCAGTGTGGTATGTGGGGACTGTCAGTGAGGTATGCGGGGACAGTCAGTGTGGTATGTGGGGACTGTCAGTGAGGTATGCGGGGACAGTCAGTGTGGTATGTGGGGACTGTCAGTGTGATATGTGGGGACTGTCAGTGTGGTATGCGGGGACAGTCAGTGTGGTATGTGGGGACAGTCAGTGTGGTATGCGGGGACAGTCAGTCTGGTATGTGGGGACTGTCAGTGAGGTATGCGGGGACAGTCAGTGTGGTATGTGGGGACAGTCAGTGTGGTATGTGGGGACTGTCAGTGTGATATGTGGGGGACTGTCAGTGTGGTATGTGAGGACTGTCCGTGTGATATGGGGGGACAGTCAGTGTGGTATGTGGGGACTGTCAGTGTGGTATGTGGGGACTGTCAGTGTGATATGTGGGGACTGTCAGTGTGGTATGTGGGGACTGTCAGTGTGGTATGTGGGGACTGTCAGTGTGGTATGCGGGGACAGTCAGTGTGGTATGTGGGGACTGTCGGTGTGATATGGGGGGACAGTCAGTGTGGTATGTGGGGACTGTCGGTGTGATATGGGGGGACAGTCAGTGTGGTATATGGGGACTGTCAGTGTGGTATGTGTGGACTATCAGTGTGATATGTGGGGACAGTCAGTGTGGTATGTGAGGACTGCCAGTGTGATATGGGGGGACAGTCAGTGTGGTATGTGTGGACTGTCAGTGTGGTATGTGGGGACTGTCAGTGTGGTATGTGGGTACTGTCAGTGAAGTATGTGAGGATTGTCAGTGAAGTATGTGGTGACTGTCCAGTGTGGTATGTGGGGACTGTCAGTGAAGTATGTGAGGATCGTCAGGGTGGTATGTGGGGACTGTCCAGTGTGGTATGTGGGGACTGTCCAGTGTGGTGTGTGGGGACTGTCAGTGAAGTATATGAGGATTGTCAGTGAAGTATGTGGGGACTGTCCAGTGTGGTATGTGGGGACTGTCAGTGAAGTATGTGAGGATCGTCAGTGTGGTATGTGAGGACTATCAGTGTGTTATGTTTTTTATTCCAGTATGTGACCCATGAGTGAAGCAAACCCACCAACACAAACCATCTGAGCCATATCTAAATAACATAGTATGTGAGGACTGTCAGTGTGTTGTGTTTTTTATTCCAGTATGTGACCCATGAGTGAAGCAAACCCACCAACACAAACCATCTGAGCCATATCTAAATAACATAGTATGTGGGGACTGTCCATGTGGTATGTGGGGACTGTCAGTGGGTTGTGTTTTACCCAGTAAGTTGACTGACAACACATTCTCAATTACAACAAAGACCTGGTGATTAGTTACAGGGGAGAGGAGGGGGAATGAATGAATGAACCAACTGGAAGCTGGTGATGATATTAGGTGGACATGATGGCATGAGGGCCAGATTGGAAATTAACAACCCATCTCTTACAATAAGTACCATGGGATCTTTAGTGACCACAGAGCGTCAGGAAAGAGTGCCTCCTACTGGTCCTCCAACACACCTTCCAGCAGCGTTTGGTTTCCCATCCAGGGACCAACCAGGACCAACCCTGCTTAGCTTCAGAGTCAAGCCAGCAGTGGGATGCAGGGTGGTATGCTGCTGGCTACAAAATGTGGGGACTGTCAGTGTGGAATGTGGGGACTCTCAGTGTGGTATGTGGGGACTGTCAGTTTGGAACGTGGGGACTGTCAGTGTGGAATATGGGGACTGTCAGTGTGGAATGTGGGGACTGTCAGTGTGGAATGTGGGGACTGTCAGTGGGGTATGTGGAGACTGTCAGGTAGAATGAGAGACGCAACAAGATATCTGCCATGCTGACTGTCAACACAGGGGCTCCTCGGGGGTGCATGCTTGGTCCCCTCCTGTACTCCCTGTTCACCCACAACTGTGTGACTGGGCACGACTGGAACACTTTCATTAAGTTTGCCAATGACAAGAGGGTGGTAGGCATGATCACAGACGACAATAAGACAGCCTATAGGGAGGAGGTCAGAGACTGGCAGAGTGGTTCCAGGACAACAACCTCAGCCTCAACAAGTCAAAGGAGGTGATCGTGGACTACAGAAAACAAAGGGCCTAGTCCCCCCACATTCACATCAACAGGGCTAAAGTGGAGCAGGTCGAGAGCTTCAAGTTCCTCGGTGTCCACATCACTAAGGATCTATCAAACACATCAACACGGTCATGAGGAGGGCACGAGAATACTTCTTCCTCCTCGGGATGAAAAGACTTACCAAGGCCCCTAGGATTCTCGAAAAGTTCTACAGCTGCACCATTGTGAGCAGCTTGACTGGCTGCATCACCGCTTGGTATGGCAACTGCTTGGCATCCGGACACTACAGAGGGTAGTCTGTACGGCCCAGTACATCACTAGGGCCGAGCTCCCTGCCATGCAGGACCTCTATACCAGGCTGTGTCAGAGGAAGGCACTAATAATTGTCAAAGACACCAGCCATCCAAGTCATAGACTGTTCTCCCTTATACCGCGAGGCAAGCGGTACCGATGCACAAAGTCTCAAACCAACAGGACCCAGAACAGCTTCTACCTCCAAGACATACAGTGCCTTGCGAAAGTATTCGGCCCCCTTGAACTTTGCGACCTTTTGCCACATTTCAGCCTGAAATGTGGCAAAAGGTCGCAAAGTTCAAAGGGGCCGAATACTTTCGCAAGGCACTGTAAGACTGATAAATACTTAGTTAAATACTTAGTTAGACAGTTAACTCAATAGCTACCCGGACTATGTGCATCAACCCTTTTGTCACGAACTGTTTTGACTCATCACACTGCTGCTACTGTTTACTATCTGTCACTGTATTCTTAGCTACCTCGTACCCCTACTCATTGACTAGGTACTGGTACCCCGTGTCTATAGCTAACTTATCATTTAATATTATGCATCTACTATTACTTTGATTATTACCTGTTTTACTTTTCTGTTATTATTTTCTTTCTCTCTGCATTGTTGGGTATTCAGATTCAGAAAGGTCATGTCCTAAAGGGATTGCAATTCATTTGGCAGCAGTCAAAAAACATATCACATGTAAAAATTACAAATAAATAGCAACGGATATTTACAAGCAAATAGGCAGGGTAAGGGCAGTTTCATTGTGCAATGCTAAGTGCAATTAGTCCAACATTTTGTTACGTTGCAGAATTGCATTCGGAATTAAAGAGTACTTGGCCCTATGTCCCTGCAGCCAGAAGGAAGGTGCTGGAATTCGGAGTGGAGTGAGTGAGGAGGGCCCATAAGTAAGCATTTCACTGTTAGTTCACACCTGTTATACAAAGCATGTGATGAATACATTTTGATTTGATTTTATATAATGTATGCATGAGTGCCCTTCCTGTCTGTCTGTCTACAGTATGTTCCATGGGATGCTGCTGTGCAACACTGAGGAAAGTCAATTAGCTGGTGTGTAATGTCTTCATTAAGTACAGTGTAGAGCAGCAGAGCCATCATCACCCCAGGCTAACGTGTTTATCAATCTACCGCCTGCCCCGCTGCCATTATGCTAATACAGTACATGTGGAAAAACCAAATCCCAAATAAGAAAAAGCGTGAATATTTACACAACTGCAAACATTTAATACAGGATTAGCAAAGGCTTGTTTCATAGTTCAATGAATCAGCCCCCAAGTGGGGAATGTATGTGTGCATTGTGTGTGTGTGTGTGTGTGTGTGTGTGTGTGTGTGTGTGTGTGTGTGTGTGTGTGTGTGTGTGTGTGTGTGTGTGTGTGTGTGTGTGTGTGTGTGTGTGTGTGTGTGTGTGTGTGTGTGTGTGTGTGTGTGTGTGTGTGTGTGTGTGCATCTTTTGTAGGTGACTGGTAGCTACTAAATTAGTGTGGGTGTGGAATTGTGCGAATGACATCATTTGAAAGAGGAATTGCAGTTCATGTACACATACTAAAACACTATGCATATGTTATGCTATCTGACCTGGACCCAAATGTCCCAGGCATCCTACATTAGATCTGGACCATGAAACAAGCCCATTCTACTGGTAAAGCTCTGCAGTCAGAACGCATTAGAATACTCCTAACTGCATGGAAAGAGAGACAATGTCATTTTGTTTTCTAAATACAAATGAAATAAAGTGCAAGTAAATTACCAAATGAGATAGAGGCAATAGAGAAAGACGGTATTAATTGAATCACCCATATTAGAATTTAACAGCCATGGATGGAGGGTATTATTCTTAGCATTATAGCACTGCAGTAGTGATTAGAGGATGGTTATGGTCATAAGAAAGATATGGCTTAGCTACATCTTATTTCCAAATAGGAACAAGATAGTGGCCAAATTGTACAGGAAAGTAAAGAAGGAGACATAGAATACATCCTGGCTCTAGAGGGCCTTGACTAAAATAAGTACAGGTGTGCTATCTTAATTTGATCACTTTGTTGTCGCAGAGAATTTTCAACAGAAATATAAATTGTAGTATATTCAACGTTTTAAAAAGGCTTCTGAAGTTTGTAATTTCCACTTTAAAATGTCAGACTTAATTTGACCAAATAAAAAATGTATCAACCCCTAGAAAAGTGTCCATTACTTATAATCCACATAATAATTCACATTTCCTGATGCTGCAGGATTATTGTCCTGCTGTGAGAAACTGGTCAAATTAAGATACAGTAGTTTTACAATCAGGATAGTAGTCAAACACTACAGAATCTTACAGAGAGGGATGGGCCAGTGTTTCTAATCAGTTGACTGTTTACTGTAATGACAAAATCTTCTCTGGACATAGAGACAAGGCAATAGTCAGACAGCACAGCATCTTACCAGAGGTGTGCATGACCTCAAATGTGTTCTGGAAGGATGGATTTAAGCCTAGTTATTTTCACAGTCTCTCTCTTGCTTTCCCGCTCTGTGCCTCCCCAGTTCCCGCTTGACCAGGTGAGTCACTGCCAGGACCCCTTTCCCCCTCAGATCTGAGTTGTCCATTACAGTGCCTGTCAGCCTGTCACACAATCAATACTCTACTTTGAAAGCACACACGTGATGAAGGGGTTAGAGGGAGGAGAGGAAGGAAGAGCGTAAAGCAGGGCAGGGCAGGGCTGTAAGATGGGGAATGGAAGAGAAAGAGAAAAGGGAGGATGGAAAGAGGAGAGGAGAAGATGGGGGAAGTGTTAGTGATTGGGAGTGGGTCTTGGGGGCAGTGGGTCAAAAAGAAAAAGACAAGAAAAGGATGGTAAGTTGGTGGTTGAAGATATCCCTCTAGTGGTGTGGGGGCTGTGCTTTGGCAAAGTGGGTGGGGTTATATCCTTCCTGTTTGGTCCTGTCCGGGGGTATCATCGGATGGGGCCACAGTGTCTCCTGACCCCTCCTGTCTCAGCCTCCAGTATTTATGCTGCAATAGTTTATGTGTCGGGGGGCTAGGGTCAGTTTGTTATATCTGGAGTACTTCTCCTGTCTTATCCGGTGTCCTTTATGAATTTAAGTATGCTCTCTCTAATTCTCTTTCTCTCTTTCTTTCTCTCTCTCGGAGGACCTGAGCCGTAGGACCATGCCTCAGGACTACCTGGCATGATGACTCCTTGCTGTCCCCAGTCCACCTGGCCGTGCTGCTGCTGCGGCTATGGAATCCTGACCTGTTCATCGGACGTGCTACCTGTCCCAGACCTATTATTTGACCATGCTGGTCATTTATGAACATTTGAACATCTTGGCCATGTTCTGTTATAATCTCCACCCGGCACAACCAGAAGAGGACTGGCCACCCCTCATATCCTGGTTCCTCTCTAGGTTTCTTCCTAGGTTTTGGCCTTTCTAGGGAGTTTTTCCTAGCCAACGTGCTTCTACACCTGCATTGCTTGCTGTTTGGGGTTTTAGGCTGGGTTTCTGTACAGCACTTTGAGATATCAGCTGATGTACGAAGGGCTATATAAATACATTTGATTTGATGATTTGATTTGATTTGAAGAAACATTTTCTGGGGAGCAAAAATGCCAACAGCTAACAGCTGATATATATAAACAAAGGGAGAGGGTGAGAGGATGAGAGGGAGGGTGAGAGAGAGAGTGGGAGTGCGAGATGGAGGACATGAGGATGAGGAGTGTGGGATGAGGAGATAGAGGAGAGCTGGATAGAAACAGAGATCGAGAGAGAGCGAGAGAGAGAGGGAGGGGGAGAGGGGGAGAGAGAGAGGCAGTGGGAGGAGGTGGTGAATGCTATATATAATGTCAAGGCTTCAGGAATAACTCCTGAGTGATTGTTCAGTTCCTCTTTAAACAGCATGAACCACAATGCAGCTAACATCAGCTAGAGAACCAGGTGGTGTGCTGCTCACCAGCTAACATCAGCTAGAGAACCAGGTGGTGTGCTGCTCACCAGCTAACATCAGCTAGAGAACCAGGTGGTGTGCTGCTCACCAGCTAACATCAGCTAGAGAACCAGGTGGTGTGCTGCTCACCAGCTAACATCAGCTAGAGAACCAGGTGGTGTGCTGCTCACCAGCTAACATCAGCTAGAGAACCAGGTGGTGTGCTGCTCACCAGCTAACATCAGAGAAAGAACCAGGTGGTGTGCTGCTTACCAGCTAACATCAGAGAAAGAACCAGGTGGTGTGCTGCTTACCAGCTAACATCAGCTAGAGAACCAGGTGGTGTGCTGCTTACCAGCTAACATCAGAGAAAGAACCAGGTGGTGTGCTGCTTACCAGCTAACATCAGCTAGAGAACCAGGTGGTGTGCTGCTCACCAGCTAACATCAGCTAGAGAACCAGGTGGTGTGCTGCTCACCAGCTAACATCAGCTAGAGAACCAGGTGGTGTGCTGCTCACCAGCTAACATCAGCTAGAGAACCAGGTGGTGTGCTGCTCACCAGCTAACATCAGAGAAAGAACCAGGTGGTGTGCTGCTTACCAGCTAACATCAGCTAGAGAACCAGGTGGTGTGCTGCTTACCAGCTAACATCAGAGAAAGAACCAGGTGGTGTGCTGCTTACCAGCTAACATCAGAGAGAGAACCAGACGATGTGCTGCTCACCAGCTAACATCAGAGAAAGAACCAGGTGGTGTGCTGCTTACCAGCTAACATCAGCTAGAGAACCAGGTGGTGTGCTGCTCACCAGCTAACATCAGAGAGATAACCAGACGATGTGCTGCTTACCAGCTAACATCAGAGAGATAACCAGGTGGTGTGCTGCTCACCAACTAACATCAGAGAGAGAACCAGGCGGTGTGCTGCTCACCAACTAACATCAGAGAGAGAACCAGGCGGTGTGCTGCTCACCAGCTCCAGCTGCACCACTGCTGCTTTGCGTGGCACAACGCACCAACCAACCAAATAGTAAACCAGCCGACCAGCGAACCATCCAACCAGCCAGACAACCAGCAAGCCAGCCAACTAGTCAACCAGCCAGCCAACTCAGCCAGCCAGCCAACCAGCCAACTAACCAACCAGCCAACTAACCAACCAGCCAAC
>NC_034175.2:6991577-7051577 GCF_002021735.2 Oncorhynchus kisutch | reverse complement strand
AAAATTGGGCGTGCAAAATTATTCAGCCCCCTTAAGTTAATACTTTCTAGCGCCACCTTTTGCTGCGATTACAGCTGTAAGTCGCTTGGGGTATGTCTCTATCAGTTTTGCACATCGAGAGACTGACATTTTTTCCCATTCCTCCTTGCAAAACAGCTCGAGCTCAGTGAGGTTGGATGGAGAGCATTTGTGAACAGCAGTTTTCAGTTCTTTCCACAGATTCTCGATTGGATTCAGGTCTGGACTTTGACTTGGCCATTCTAACACCTGGATATGTTTATTTTTGAACCATTCCATTGTAGATTTTGCTTTATGTTTTGGATCATTGTCTTGTTGGAAGACAAATCTCCGTCCCAGTCTCAGGTCTTTTGCAGACTCCATCAGGTTTTCTTCCAGAATGGTCCTGTATTTGGCTCCATCCATCTTCCCATCAATTTTAACCATCTTCCCTGTCCCTGCTGAAGAAAAGCAGGCCCAAACCATGATGCTGCCACCACCATGTTTGACAGTGGGGATGGTGTGTTCAGGGTGATGAGCTGTGTTGCTTTTACGCCAAACATAACGTTTTGCATTGTTGCCAAAAAGTTCCATTTTGGTTTCATCTGACCAGAGCACCTTCTTCCACATGTTTGGTGTGTCTCCCAGGTGGCTTGTGGCAAACTTTAAACGACACATTTTATGGATATCTTTAAGAAATGGCTTTCTTCTTGCCACTCTTCCATAAAGGCCAGATTTGTGCAATATACGACTGATTGTTGTCCTATGGACAGAGTCTCCCACCTCAGCTGTAGATCTCTGCAGTTCATCCAGAGTGATCATGGGCCTCTTGGCTGCATCTCTGATCAGTCTTCTCCTTGTATGAGCTGAAAGTTTACAGGGACGGCCAGGTCTTGGTAGATTTGCAGTGGTCTGATACTCCTTCCATTTCAATATTATCGCTTGCACAGTGCTCCTTGGGATGTTTAAAGCTTGGGAAATCTTTTTGTATCCAAATCCGGTTTAAACTTCTTCACAACAGTATCTCGGACCTGCCTGGTGTGTTCCTTGTTCTTCATGATGCTCTCTGCGCTTTTAACGGACCTCTGAGACTATCACAGTGCAGGTGCATTTATACGGAGACTTGATTACACACAGGTGGATTGTATTTATCATCATTAGTCATTTAGGTCAACATTGGATCATTCAGAGATCCTCACTGAACTTCTGGAGAGAGTTTGCTGCACTGAAAGTAAAGGGGCTGAATAATTTTGCACGCCCAATTTTTCAGTTTTTGATTTGTTAAAACAGTTTGAAATATCCAATAAATGTCGTTCCACTTCATGATTGTGTCCCACTTGTTGTTGATTCTTCACAAAAAAATACAGTTTTATATCTTTATGTTTGAAGCCTGAAATGTGGCAAAAGGTCGCAAAGTTCAAGGGGGCCGAATACTTTCGCAAGGCACTGTATGTGATTCTTCTGTATTGCAGGTTTGATATTGAAGCCAACCCACATCAGCCATGATAAATGTTTCTGCTGCTGCCACAGAGAAAAATCATCAACGGATTGTGTCTAGGTTGCTGTTTCCTGTGGAAGCTGCTTGCAACTCTGAGGTGAAATCACTGTACAAAACGAAATAGGTGAAGCAATAGAGAAGTAGTAGATTGAATCTAAAAGCAGGAAAACTACTGACGTGCAGTTGAATGACAAACACAAAGAATGAGAGAGGGAGAGGAGGGGGAGGGAGGGGGAGAGGAGGGGGAGGGAGAGAGGGGGAGGGAGAGATGTCAGTGCAAGATGAGGTCATGTCATCTCTGGCTGAATAAAACTGCCGTGAGTGAGTTTATCCCTCGGGATGGGAGAGGATTGGAGTGAAAGAAGAGAGAGGAGTGAGTGATGGAGTGAGGGAGGAGTGAGACACCCCTCTGGTCCTGTCAGGTGTGCTGACACACACTCACAACTTCTGACAGTGTGTGCTCACAGCAAGTGTACACTCGCCAATGCCTGAAGAAGGAACTGACAGAGTGGAAGCGTGAGTGCATGTGTGTGTACGTATGTGTCTATGTGTATCTGTATGTGTTGTAACCAGGGGTTGGAAGAACAGAAACAGAACCAGGATCGAAAGGGGGGGGGGGGGGGGTCCGAGCATTTTTTTACAGTCCCAGAAAAAAAACGCAACAAAGCGCCTGTGCAAAGCCATCACTCTGTCACTCAGAAACTTCTTTGTTACAAGCTTGATTCATAAGATAGGGAGAGAGATTTTTCATTAGAGAAGAATGGATTCACTTTTTCAATGCTAGTTAAGGGTACTATAGTTATCACATTTCACATTGGATTTATTAATTACAAAAAGGTAAGATGTGTTTTCATTTCTGGTGCCGCTCTGCACACACAAGCTTGCTAGCTAGCTCTGGTCTGGCAATAAGCCAACTATAGGAAGTTCAAAGACATTCTAAGTTCCTCCATAGAAGCCGCTCCTGCGTAGGTCTAATTCTGTGGGCCTAATTCAGATAATGCAGGTCATAACAAGATGCCTAGCGCTTGTAGCCAAGCCTCGTCCACCCTTTCTCCCCACCTGCAACATTTCAGTCGTATCTCGTGGCTTACACTTGTCTGTCCATCATGCATGTAAACAACTAGCTAGCTAGCTGCTCTATAGCAAGCTGCTCTTTCCTCACTGATTAGTGAAGTAATTTAATTCGCTATTTTGGTTCCAAACCCTGGTTGAAACTATACAGTGGACATGTGAGTTTTAGATGGTAGACAGTCCAGAGGATGCATCAAATCAAATCAAATCAAATTTATTTATATAGCCCTTCGTACATCAGCTGATATCTCAAAGTGCTGTACAGAAACCCAGCCTAAAACCCCAAACAGCAAGCAATGCAGGTGTAGAAGCACGGTGGCTAGGAAAAACTCCCTAGAAAGGCCAATACCTAGGAAGAAACCTAGAGAGGAACCAGGCTATGTGGGGTGGCCAGTCCTCTTCTGGCTGTGCCGGGTGGAGATTATAACAGAACATGCATGCTGTGTGTGTCTGTCTGTCTGTGCACTGTGTATGTGTGTATCTGTGTAGGTGTGTTAGTGTTCAGACTGCTGTTGTGGTGCACTGATTGCTAAGTAGTGTGAATGACACCTCATGTAGATATTAGGCTATAAACAAACAGAGAGTTCTATTTAGAGTCATTGATACACACTGACAGAGTTATATTTAGACTCCTTGATAGACACTGACAGAGAATTATATTTAGAGTCCTTGATACACACTGACAGAGTTATATTTAGACTCCTTGATAGACACTGACAGAGAATTATATTTAGAATCCTTGATACACACTGACAGAGTTATATTTAGACTCCTTGATAGACACTGACAGAGAATTAGATTTAGAGTCCTTGATACACACTGACAGAGAGTTCTATTTAGAGTCATTGATAGACATGTGTGTAAGTAAGAATCTGCCTCTTATTCCAAAGGTTGCAAGATCAAATCCAGCATAGAAAGTTGTTCTGAGATTTTTTACCTTAACCCTTACCTTAACCATTCGGAGTTAACGCCTTAACTTAACCCTAACATTAAACATTCTGAGTTAATGCCTTAACTTAACCCTAACATTAACCATTCGGAGTTAACGCCTTAACTTAACCCTAACATTAACCATTCGGAGTTAACGCCTTAACTTAACCCTAACATTAACCATTCGGAGTTAATGCCTGAACTTAACCCTAACATTAACCATTCGGAGTTAACGCCTTAACTTAACCCTAACATTAAACATTCTGAGTTAATGCCTGAACTTAACCCTAACATTAACCATTCGGAGTTAACGCCTTAACTTAACCCTAACATTAAACATTCTAAGTTAATGCCTGAACTTAACCCTAACATTAACCATTCGGAGTTAACGCCTTAACTTAACCCTAACATTAAACATTCGGAGTTAATGCCTGAACTTAACCCTAACATTAACCATTCGGAGTTAATGCCTGAACTTAACCCTAACATTAAACATTCTGAGTTAATGCCTGAACTTAACCTTACACACTTTAAAATATTGACGTTTGCGACAACTTAGAAATGTGGCATTTGAGAAACATGGATGAACGTCTGCTCTGACGTGAAACTATGAGAGCTAGTTGCAGAATTCAGCACCACATGACTGTGAACAGCGGCTGTCTAGAGTGGCCTGCAGACAGAGAGACCTAACATAACTGGCCTTAACCCTGTCTGCCCCCCTGACTGGCTGCGCCGCAGGCTGTGTGTCATTTCCCCTCCCTGTCACTCTCTCTCTCTTTCCCTCCCTCCCTGTCACACTCTCTCTCTCTCTTTCCCTCCTTCCCTGCCTCCCCTCTCTCTCTCTCCCTCCATCCCACCCCTTCCCTATCTCCCTTCACTTAATTCAGTTCAGTTCAAAAGGTATTTATTGGTGTGACCAGGCCTGGGGCTCAGTGACTGCCCTCTGACAGGGAACAGGGAACGCTACGCAGGAACGCAAGAGGGAGAGGGCAGGAATCTCCCCGTTACCATCGGAGAACAGACGGATGCACGGGCGTTAGGGATATTCATTGTTAAGAGCAGGGGAAGTACAGATGGCTGGGGTTAACTGTGTTAATTGTGTTAAAGAGAACTCACAAAGGGTAAATGAGAAGGCCCTCTACTGCCCCACTCCTCCCTCTGCCTCCAACCTCCTCTCCCTTCCTCTGCCTTTTCCAGACATCTTTAATGAGCGTGTGTTGATGTGTTTCATGCTGTATTATCCCACAGGATGGGCTGTCCGTAGCATGTTAAACAGCTCACCAGCGCTCTAGCATCAGACAGGGAGGGAGGGAGGGAGGGAGGGAGGGAGGGAGGGGGAGGGAGGGAGGGAGGGAGGGAGGGAGGGAGGGAGGGAGGAGGGAGGGAGGGAGGGAGGGAGGGAGGGAGGGAGGGAGGGAGGGAGGGAGGGAGGGAGGGAGGGAGGGAGGGAGGGAGGGAGGGAGGGAGGGATACAGCATCTGTCTGGACAGTGAAGGTGAGTGGGGATTCTATACAAAATCTATGTATATCTCTATACTTCAACCTGAGCCATTACCATGAACAGACAGGATTTCAAGGCTACAGAATAGTTTCTGTTGTATCAAGTAACACCCTAGCAGCCAGTACTAAAGAAACACTAGTCAGTTTAAAAGGTGGCCTATAAACCCACTTTATTTACTGTAAAATAACATGCCTCCTTCCTTTGAAACATGTCCAAGGTAGAGCTACCTCCACATTCACAATACACACCTGCAGGTAGACAATAACCTGGCGTCTGTTCAGAACACTGAACACAGCTGGGCCTCAAAACCCTGGCCAGCCTGTCTATTACAGAACCAATCATGTTCTGCACCTGGCCCAATCAACACTACTGTAGTCCATGGAAATGTGCCTCATTTCCTATCATTTGTTTTTTGGTCTTTTGCTGAAAATATTTGATTGTACAATCAGGTGAAAACATAAATGTTTGAAAAGCTAGGAAATTGGGGCCATGTTTGAATATCAAATGATGTCTTGTAGAAAAGACTGAAGGGAAGCGCTGCTGGGATACAATAGTAGAACTTTGTAGGTGGAAGGGGCTCTTTGGTAAAGGGTTAAATGGTTATCAAAAAAAAACAAGGAGGATCAAGGCACACCTCATATAATTAAAATGCCTCTATTGTTACGGCATGTTCAATAGAACAAAATGATGTCTGTTTAGGAGGGTGAAAGAGAGGCAGACTGCAGTCTTTTCTCTCTATATAAGTAATATGATGTAACATTGTACCGTTACACTGTTCTTACATGGCTGCTACCAATGGTCTCAGTATGATGGTCTAAGGCCGTGTTTCCCAACTCCGGTCCTCAACAAACACACTTGATTCAACTTGTCAAGGTCTTGATGATCAGTTGAAAGTAGAATTAGGATTGATTGTCTGGGGCCACAACCAAAATATGTACTGTTGGGGTTACTCAAGGAGCGGATTTGGGAAATACTGGGCTAAGATCTATGTATTATAAAGTGAGACCCCGTCTTCAGTGACTGCCATCATCATATTCTAATTATCTACTAATGTAAATATTTAATGTCCCAGCAGCAGTAATTAGCTGTGATAACACGTTCAGCACAGAGTAACAATGATTAGAGATGACACCATGTCTCCATCCAACGCCTGCCACGCACGGTGTCTCACCCTCACCTGCTTCTCAACGTGCCAAACCCACACTGTATAGCCACATAGGACTACTACCAAGGACCTTGAGTACCCCAACATCACAGAACGAGAGAGACTGAATGAGGGGGAGAGATGGAGAGAATGCAAGAGAACTAAACTGACAGACTGAGTGAGAGAGAGAGAGAGAGAGAGAGAGAGAGAGAGAGAGAGAGAGAGAGAGAGAGAGAGAGAGAGAGAGAGAGAAATACCAGTGTGCCATCACAGCAGCAAGATTTGTGACCTGTTGCCACAAGAAAAGGGCAACCAGTGAAGAACAAGCACCATTGTAAATAATCCCTTTTGTACTTGAACTATTTCCACATCATTATAACACTGTATATGGATGTAATATGACATTTGAAATGTCTTTATTCATTTGGAACTTTTGTAAGTGTAATGTTTACTGTTAATTATTTACTGTTCATTTCACTTTTGTTTATTATCTATTTCACTTGCTTTGGAAAACGTAAACATGTTTCCCATGCCAATAAAGCCCATTAAATTGAAATTGAATTGAATTGAGAGAGAGAATGTGATAGAGAAGACGGACAATGGAAACCATAATATGTATAAAATAAATGAAAAAGAAATAGTGCTTCCATGGCCTGGAATAGGAGAGAGCCAAGGAGAGGATATGGCTGCAGGATATCACTATATTTATAGTCTGGTATAACTAACTGTGTGTATTATTTATTTATTTCCTGGCAGAGCTTTAATAACATGTCTGTTCCTCTCCTTAAGGGATGGAGGGAGATGGAGAGAACACTGCCGAGGGCCATCACACACTCACTCACTCCATCCTCTCCTCCAACCGCTACAGAGGACCTTCATTCCTCCTTTACAACCCCTTTCCCCTTCCCTAGCTCTCATCCATCCCATCCCTCCATCCCTATCCGCCCTGACGCACCTCGCTTCCATCCATCTGCATTCCCCTTCGCCATACCCCTCATCCATCCCATCCCTCCATCCCTATCCGCCCTGACGCACCACGCTTCCATCCATCTGCATTCCCCCTCGCCATACCCCTCATCCATCCCATCCCTCCATCCCTATCCGCCCTGACGCACCACGCTTCCATCCATCTGCATTCCCCCTCGCCATACCCCTCATCCATCCCATCCCTCCATCCCTATCCGCCCTGACGCACCACGCTTCCATCCATCTGCATTCCCCCTCGCCATAACCCCTCATCCATCCCATCCCTCCATCCCTATCCGCCCTGACGCACCACGCTTCCATCCATCTGCTTTCCCCCTCGCCATACCCCTCATCCATCCCATCCCTCCATCCCTATCCGCCCTGACGCACCTCGCTTCCATCCATCTGCATTCCCCCTCGCCATACCCCTCATCCATCCCATCCCTCCATCCCTATCCGCCCTGACGCACCTCGCTTCCATCCATCTGCATTCCCCCTCGCCATACCCCTCATCCATCCCATCCCTCCATCCCTATCCGCCCTGACGCACCTCGCTTCCATCCATCTGCATTCCCCCTCGCCATACCCCTCATCCATCCCATCCCTCCATCCCTATCCGCCCTGACGCACCACGCTTCCATCCATCTGCATTCCCCCTCGCCATACCCCTCATCCATCCCATCCCTCCATCCCTATCCGCCCTGACGCACCACGCTTCCATCCATCTGCATTCCCCCTTGCCATACCCCTCATCCATCCCATCCCTCCATCCCTATCCGCCCTGACGCACCACGCTTCCATCCATCTGCTTTCCCCCTCGCCATACCCCTCATCCATCCCATCCCTCCATCCCTATCCGCCCTGACGCACCTCGCTTCCATCCATCTGCATTCCCCCTCGCCATACCCCTCATCCATCCCATCCCTCCATCCCTATCAGCCCTGACGCACCTCGCTTCCATCCATCTGCATTCCCCCTCGCCATACCCCTCATCTCCTCCCATGCCTTACACCATCCATCTGCATTCCCCCTCGCCATACCCCTCATCTCCTCCAATGCCTTACAACCATCCATCTGCATTCCCCCTCGCCATACCCCTCATCTCCTCCAATGCCTTATGCCATCCATCTGCATTCCCCCTCGCCATACCCCTCATCTCCTCCCATGCCTTACGCCATCCATCTGCATTCCCCCTCGCCATACCCCTCATCTCCTCCCATGCCTTACGCCATCCATCTGCATTCCCCCTCGCCATACCCCTCATCTACTCCCATGCCTTACGCCATCCATCTGCATTCCCCCTCGCCATACCCCTCATCTCCTCCTCTCCTGTGTTCCCAGCTCAGAGTGTACACCGTGTTCCTATAAGTCACTCAGTCACTAGGCCTAGTGACCGCTGGCTGCTCGTCGTAGTAACTGGCTCTTTGGCAACAAGCCCCAGACAAACCCTGGTTTGCCTTCATTAGACAATAAACCCCCTACACAATGCTCCGCTGCAGGCAATCAGGTGATGTCATTGTGTGTGTGTTGTGTCAATGGGTTTGTGAGTGTGTCCCCTACGTGTCTGTGTCACATCCAGCATTACACCTGCCTTCACCCAACCCCACTGTTACACATTCCCTTTCCTCTATCCCCTTGTCTCTTTCTCTTCCTCTCTCTCTCTCCCTCCCTCTCTCTCGCTCTCTCTCTTCCTCCCTCCATCTCTCCCTCCCTCTCTCTCTCTCTCTCTCTCTCCCTCTCTCCCTCTCCCTCTCCCTCTCCCTCTCCGTCTCCCTCTCTCTCTCTCTCCCTCCCTCTCTCTCTCTCTCCCACTCTCTCCCTCCCTCTCTCTCTCTTGTGACCTCTCTCTCTCTGCCTTTTCAATCCTACCGTCTCAGTCTGTCTCTTTTTATTACTTCCTCCCCTTAAACCTCTTCCTTATACATAAACACACACACACACACACATAGCACACACACTCACAACACACACACTAGACTTTGCTGATATCAGTATATTCCTGCTTGCACATGAGTCCTCTGCTCAGAGTTTAGAGGTCAGGAGAGGTCACAATATCCACATATTATAGTAATGCATCACATAGTGGATTTCTCTCAATACACACAAATGTGCACACAAACACATACATAGACGCACGGCAAGCGGTTCCGGAGTGCCAAATCTAGGACCAAAAGGTTCCTCAACAGCTTCTACCCAAAAGCCATTAGACTACTGAACAATTCATAAAAATTGCCGCCGGACAATTAACATTGACAGCCCTCACTTTTGTACACTGCTGCTACTCCCTGTTTGTTTGTTAACAATGCATAGTCACTTTGCCCCACTTTCCCCACCTACATGTAGAGATTACCTCAACTAGCCTGTACCCCTGCACACTGACTCGGTACCGGTGCCCCCTGTATATAGCCTCATTATTGTTATTCTTATTGTGTTACTTTTCATTATGACTTTTTATTGTAGTCTACTTGGTAAATATTTTCTTCTTCTTGAACTGCACTGTTGGTTAAGGGCTTGTAAGTCAGCATTTCCCGGTAAGTTCTACACTGTTGGTTAAGGGCTTGTAAGTAAGCATTTCCCGGTAAGTTCTACACTGTTGGTTAAGGGCTTGTAAGTAAGCATTTCCCGGTAAGTTCTACACTGTTGGTTAAGGGCTTGTAAGTAAGCATTTCCCGGTAAGTTCTACACTGTTGGTTAAGGGCTTGTAAGTAAGCATTTCCCGGTAAGTTCTACACTTTACCTGGAGACTTTATACGGCAAATAAAGTACTTGCATGTGGCAAATAAAGTTTGATTTGATTTGATACACACACACTCAAACAAGCCCTTCCTCTCTCTATCTCCTTCTGTCATTACTTCTAACCTTCTTCCTCCTCTTTTTACCCCCCCCCCCTCCTCCCCAGCCACACACACACTCTTTCCATCATCAACCCCCTCCCTCTCCATCCATCCATCCATCCATCCCTCCATCCATCCATCCATCCATCCATCCCTTGCTCCCTCTCCCACTGTAGACAAAGGTGAAGGACACAGAAAGAACAAATGAGAAAAGGAAAGAGAGAGAGACCTTAAAGGTGATGTTTTTCTATTGGGTTGATTTATGGATGGGCCGTTGCTGTTCTTTCACCATCGACTCCACTGGGGAAGAACAACTGGACTGGACTTCACTGAACTGCTCAGGGAATATAGCTGGCTTAAAGAGGAGATGAGAGGCCAACTGACACACACACAAAAAAACGACGACGGAAAATAGTATGGGCTTTATGTCAGAGGGTAAGGTTGAGAACAGAGGGAGAGGGAGAGAGACAGAACGAGGGACATGGAGAGTGAGGCGTGGAGAAAAATAGAGAGAGAAGAATGAGCGTAAGAGAGGGAAAATGTCATCAGCGGAGAGATGGAGAGTGACGGAGCGACGTGGAGAGAGAGGAAGGCGGTTAATAGATGTATAAACAATAACAATACCGTGAGCTAAATTGTACATTAACTCAAAGAACCTTCATGCACGTGTGTTGCCACACCATAGCATTCCAATTTAGCGCGTTACACTCTGATTATTCCACAGGAGCAATGCAAATAGAGTTGAGAGTGTTGCAAAGGACGCAGAAAGGAGAGAATTAGATGGTGGGAGGAGAAGAGAAGGATTGAGGGAGAAAGATAAGAGGCATATTTTCAGATAACTGTGACAGTAGCGAGAGAGAGAGAGAGAGAGAGAGAGAGAGAGAGAGAGATAGAGAGAGAGAGAGAGAGAGAGAGAGAGAGAGAGGGAGAGAGAGAGAGAGAGAGAGAGAGAGAGAGAGAGAGAAAGAGAGAGGGAGAGAGGGAGGGAGGGAGAGAGAGAGAGACTGGGAGAGAGAGAGAGGGAGAGAGAGGGAGAGAGAGAGAGGGAGGGAGAGAGAGAGGGAGAGAGAGAGGGAGAGAGAGAGGGAGAGAGAGAGAGAGAGAGAGGGAGAGAGAGAGAGAGAGAGAGAGAGAGAGAGAGAGAGAGAGAGAGAGAGAGAGAGAGAGATATCGAGCCTGTGGTACCTTACTGAGGGAGAGATGAGGGGAGATAGGTGGAAAACAGAAAAGTAAATTGGGACAGTTTGATAGAAAGCACCAGGAGATAGAGAATATAGATTTCAGTGAGGAAAAAAGGGCAAATTCACATGGGAAGGAAGATAACATCTCTGTTCAGATATGGAGTCAGATACCCTGTGCGTTGGGACAGGATAGAGATTTCAATACAGACACAATAGCATTACATTATCACGGAAGGAGAAAACACAAATACTACTTTGAATGGCCCCCGAGAGGTTGAGGAGAGAGAGAGAAAAACAACAGATGAACTCTATGGGGCCACAGATGGTGTTGTACAATTTAAAAAGTACATAAAGGGGAGTAAAACTGAGCGTGGAGGTTAAGCCATTTTAATAGCTGTGTGAGCAACCAGAGTCTGTGATGAGGAGCATAATCAGTAGGGGATGCATGACTTATGCATCAGATGTTGCCCTAACTCAATAAATGGAGTCTGCCACATCAGTGTCATTAAAGTGATTGAACAATGGGATATCAAACGTCACATATCAATACATTTTTAATCAAGTGATCACACAGATAGGCAAGACTCGTCGCTGTGAATATTCACGCGGCGGTGCTTCTTGGGGTTAAAGACATTGGGATGCACCCAGCAATGTTTAGACAAAGTTGTGCAAACATGAAGGGACATCTGTCATAGCCACACATGACAAGTCCATTTGTGACTAAGTTGTTTACACAGTCAGGACACATGCAAGGGGAAATGCAATGCAAATAACAGCCGGCCTCGCCGTTAATGGTTAGCTAGCCGGCGCTAGCACAACAAAACCACCATGATGTTTCAGGATGACAGTGTTGAGGCGATGGCGTTGCACGGAAGAGAACATGCAGCTGGGTGACTGGATGTGACAGGTGTCATGTTCTTCCCATGAGTCTGATACTGAATCAAAGACCTTTACGGTGAACGGTTCATGTAAAGTGCAACCTAACTTGTCACATCAAAGAATCTGGGTTTATGCTGTGGCCTTCCATTCAGATATATATTGAGGGAGAGAAAGAGAGAGAGAGAGAGAGAGAGACCATTGCCCTTTATGGTTGTGAGGTCTGGGGTCTGCTCACCAACCAAGACTTCACAAAATGGGACAAACACCAAATTGAGACTCTGCATGCAGAATTCTGCAAAAATATCCTCTGTGTACAACGTAGAACACCAAATAATGCATGCAGAGCAGAATTAGGCCGATACCCACTAATTATCAAAATCCAGAAAAGAGCCGTTAAATTCTATAACCACTTAAAAGGAAGCGATTCCCAAACCTTCCACAACAAAGCCATCACCTACAGAGAGATGAACCTGGAGAAGAGTCCCCTAAGCAAGCTGGTCCTGGGGCTCTGTTCACAAACACAAACACACCCTACAGACGGCAGCACAATTAGACCCAACCAAATCATGAGAAAACAAAAAGATAACTACTTGGAAAGAATTAACAAAAAAAACAGAGCAAACTAGAATGCTATTTGGCCCTAAACAGAGAGTACACAGCGGCAGAATACCTGACCACTGTGACTGACCCTAAACAGAGAGTACACAGCGGCAGAATACCTGACCACTGTGACTGACCCTAAACAGAGAGTACACAGCGGCAGAATACCTGACCACTGTGACTGACCCAAACTTAAGGAAAGCTTTGACTATGTACAGACTCAGTGAGCATAGCCTTGCTATTGAGAAAGGCCGCCATAGGCAGACATGGCTCTCAAGAGAAGACAGGTGTGCTCACTGACAGATGTGCTCACTGCCCACAAAATGAGGTGGAAACTGAGCTACACTTCCTAACCTCCTGCCCAATGTATGACCATATTAGAGAGACATATTTCCCTCAGATTACCCAGATCCACAAAAAATTTGAAAACAAATCCAATTTTGATAAACTCCCATATCTACTGGGTGAAATTCCACAGTGTGCCATCACAGCAGCAAGATTTGTGACCTGTTGCCACGAGAAAAGGGCAACCAGTGAAGAACAAACACCATTGTAAATACAACCCATGTTTATGCTTATTTATTTTATCTTGTGTCCTTTACCATTTGTACATTGTTAAAACACTGTATATATATATAATATGACATTTGTAATGTCTTTATTGTTTTGAAACTTCTGTATGTGTAATGTTTACTGTTAATTTTGATAGTTTATTTCACTTTATATATTCACTTTATATATTATCTACCTCACTTGCTTTGGCAATGTTAACACGTTTCCCATGCCAATAAAGCCCTTGAATTGAATTGAATTGAGAGAGAGAGAGAGC
The DNA here is from genome assembly GCF_002021735.2 of Oncorhynchus kisutch. NCBI lineage: Eukaryota > Metazoa > Chordata > Actinopteri > Salmoniformes > Salmonidae > Oncorhynchus > Oncorhynchus kisutch. The sequence goes on along the minus strand of NC_034175.2, from coordinate 7,038,147 downwards.
GAGAGAGAGAGAGAGAGAGAGAGAGAGAGAGAGAGAGAGAGAGAGAGAGAGAAGGGAGGGAGGGAGGGAGTGAGTGTTAATGGGATTTATATGTTTAAATGAATGATTAGAATACTCCACCCTGAAACCATATAATTGTATGAAATGTATTAGAATCATAAAGTTATAATTAATGATGTGTGTAGTTTTAGTCAGTAAACCAATATGTCCCTACAGTACCTAAACACCGACTGTCGGAGCAAAATTCGGTGCCTACCTTGGCTGGAGGTCACTGAGAGATTTGGTCTCACGGCCTCCCCAATCTTGGGGGAGGATGGGGAGTGCTTCTCACGGTCTCTGTAATCTATGTCGACTGGATAGGGAGACCGTATGTGTGCAGGATACCTACTGTTTGTGTGGAAGTATACCTACTGTTTGTGTGGAAGTATACCTACTGTTTGTGTGGAAGTATACCTACTGTTTGTGTGGAAGTATACCTACTGTTTGTGTGGAAGTATACCTACTGTTTGTGTGGAAGTATACCTACTGTTTGTGTGGAAGCATACCTACTGTTTGTGTGGAAGTATGCCTACTGTTTGTGTGGAAGTATGCCTACTGTTTGTGTGGAAGTATACCTACTGTTTGTGTGGAAGTATGCCTACTGTTTGTGTGGAAGTATGTGTATGTGGGAAAGAGCAGGAAAGATTTTCCTCAAGAGAGGAAAGGAAAATATATTTGTTTTATTTAACCAGGTAGGCAAGTTGAGAACAAGTTCTCATTTACAATTGAGACCTGACCAAGATAAAGCAAAGCAGTTCGACACATACAACAAAAAAGGCCATGTTGGCGAAGTAAATACAATATAGCAAGTGAAACACTGGAATGGTAGATTTGCAGTGGAAGAATGTGCAAAGTAGAGATAGAAATAATGGGGAGCAAAGGAGCAAAATAAATAAATACAGTAGGGAAAGAGGTAGTTGTTTGGGCTAAATTATAGATGGGCTTTGTACAGGTGCAGTAATCTGTGAACTGCTCTGACAGCTGGTGCTTAAAGCTAGTGAGGAGATAAGTATTTCCAGTTCCAGAGATTTTTGTAGTTGGTTCCAGTCATTGGCAGCAGAGAACTGGAAGGAGAGGTGGCCAAAGGAAGAATTGGTTTTAGGGGTGACCAGAAAGATATACCTGCTGGAGCGCGTGCTACAGGTAGGTGCTGCTATGGTGACCAGCGAGCTGAGATAAGGGGGGACTTTACCTAACAGGGTCTTGTAGATGACCTGGAGCCAGTGGGTTTGGTGACGAGTATGAAGCGAGGGTCAGCCAACGAGAGCGTACAGGTCGCAGTGGTGGGTAGTATATGGGGCTTTGGTGACAAAACGGATGGTACTGTGATAGACTGCATCCAATTTATTGAGTAGGGTATTGGAGGCTATTTTGTAAAAGACATCGCCGATGTTGAGGATTGGTAGGATGGTCAGTTTTACAAGGGTATGTTTGGCAGCATGAGTGAAGGATGCTTTGTTGCGAAATAGGAAGCCAATTCTAGATTTCACTTTGTATTGGAGATGTTTGATGTCTGGAAGGAGAGTTTACAGTCTAATCAGACACCTAGGTATTTGTAGTTGTCCACATATTCTAAGTCAGAGCCGTCCAAAGTAGTGATGTTGGGCAGGTGCAGGCAGCGATCGGTTGAAGCATGCATTTAGTTTTACTTGTATTTAAGAGCAATTGGAGGCCATGGAAGGAGAGTTGTGTGGCATTGAAGCTCGCCTGGAGGGTTGTTAACACAGTGTTCCAAGAAGAGCCAGATACATACAGAATGGTGTCGTTTGCGTAGAGGTGGATCAGAGACTCACCAGCAGCAAGAGCGACATCATTGATGTATACAAAGAAGATAGTCCGTCCAAGAATTGAACCCTGTGGCACCCCGATAGAGACTGCCAGAGGCCCGAACAACAGACCCTCCGATTTGACACACTGAACTCTGTCAGAGAAGTAGTTGGTGAACCAGGCCAGGCAATCATTTGAGAAACCAAGGTGGTCGAGTCTGTTGATGAGGATGTGGTGATTGACAGAGTCGAAAGCCTTGGCCAGGTCAATGAATACGGCTGCAGAGTATTGTTTCTTATCGATGGCGGTTAAGATATCGTTTAGGACCTTGAGCGTGGCTGAGGTGCACCCATGACCAGCTCTGAAACCAGATTGCATAGTGGAGAAGGTATGGTGGGATTTGAAATGGTCAGTAATCTATTTGTTGACTTGGCTTTCGAAGACCTTAGAATGGCAGGGTAGGATAGATATAGGTCTGTAGCAGTTTGGGTCAAGAGTGTCCCACCCTATGAAGAGGGGGATTACTGCAGCTGCTTTCCAATCTTTGGGAATCTCAGACGACACGAAAGAGAGGTTGAACAGGCTAGTAATAGGGGTGGCAACAATTTCGGGAGATAATTTTAGAAAGAAAGGGTCCAGATTGTCTAGCCCGGCTGATTTGTAGGGGTCCAGATTTTGCAGCTCTTTCAGAAAATCACCCTACTGGATTTGGGAGAAGGAGAAATGGGGAAGGCTTGGGCGAGTTGCCGTATAATTTTTTAAATTGAAATTCTCAATTATAGTGGATTTATCGGTGGTGACAGTGTTTCCTATCTTCAGTGTAGTGGGAAGCTGGGAGGAGGTGTTCTTATTCTCCATGGACTTTACAGTGTCCGAGAACTGAGTTTGTGTTGCAGGAAGCAAATTTCTGCTTGAAAAAGCTAGCCTTGGCTTTTCTAACTACCTGTGTATATTGGTTTCTAGCTTCCTTGAAAAGCTGCATATCAAGGGGGCTGTTCGATGCTAATGCAGAATGCCATAGGATGTTTTTGTGTTGGTTAAGGGCAGTCAGGTCTGGAGAGAACCAAGGGCTATATTTGTTTCTGGTTCTACATTTCTTGAATGGGGCTTACTTATTTAAGATGGTGAGGAAGGCATTTAAAAAAATAATAACCAGGCATCCTCTACTGACGAGATAAGATAAGGGGACATACAGGGAAAAAGAGAGAGGCAGAGACAACGAGAGAGAGAGAGTAAGGAGAATCCTCGCTGGGGAAACACTTGGACCTTTAAATTAGGGCTATTTTCTGGGAATTGTCTCGGTAGTACGTGCCGGAGTTTACGACTACAGACAATTATAGTAATAGGGTTATCTGTTATCTATTCGATAATACACTGCTCAAAAAAATAAAGGGAACACTTAAACAACACAAAGTAACTCCAAGTCAATCACACTTCTGTGAAATCAAACTGTCCACTTAGGAAGCAACACTGATTGACAATAAATTTCACATGCTGTTGTGCAAATGGAATAGACATCAGGTGGAAATTATAGGCAATTAGCAAGACACCCCCAATAAAGGAGTGGTTCTGCAGGTGGGGACCACAGACCACTTCTCAGTTCCTATGCTTCCTGGCTGATGTTTTGGTCACTTTTGAATGCTGGCGGTGCTTTCACTCTAGTGGTAGCATGAGACGGAGTCTACAACCCACACAAGTGGCTCAGGTAGTGCAGCTTATCCAGGATGGATCATCAATGCGAGCTGTGGCAAGAAGATTTGCTGTGTCTGTCAGCGTAGTGTCCAGAGCATGGAGACGCTACCAGGAGACAGGCCAGTACATCAGGAGACGTGGAGGAGGCCGTAGGAGGGCAACAACCCAGAAGCAGGACCACTACCTCCGCCTTTGTGCAAGGAGGAGCACTGCCAGAGCCCTGCAAAATGACCTCCAGCAGGCCACAAATGTGCATGTGTCTGCTCAAACGGTCAGAAACAGACTCCATGAGGGTGGTATGAGGGCCCGACGTACACAGGTGGGGGTTGTGCTCACAGCCCAACACCGTGCAGGACGTTTGGCATTTGCCAGAGAACACCAAGATTGGCAAATTTTCCACTGGCGCCCTGTGCTCTTCACAGATGAAAGCAGGTTCACACTGAGCACATGTGACAGACGTGACAGAGTCTGGTAGCATGAGACGGAGTCTACAACCCACACAAGTGGCTCAGGTAGTGCAGCTTATCCAGGATGGATCATCAATGCGAGCTGTGGCAAGAAGATTTGCTGTGTCTGTCAGCGTAGTGTCCAGAGCATGGAGACGCTACCAGGAGACAGGCCAGTACATCAGGAGACGTGGAGGAGGCCGTAGGAGGGCAACAACCCAGAAGCAGGACCACTACCTCCGCCTTTGTGCAAGGAGGAGCACTGCCAGAGCCCTGCAAAATGACCTCCAGCAGGCCACAAATGTGCATGTGTCTGCTCAAACGGTCAGAAACAGACTCCATGAGGGTGGTATGAGGGCCCGACGTACACAGGTGGGGGTTGTGCTCACAGCCCAACACCGTGCAGGACGTTTGGCATTTGCCAGAGAACACCAAGATTGGCAAATTTTCCACTGGCGCCCTGTGCTCTTCACAGATGAAAGCAGGTTCACACTGAGCACATGTGACAGACGTGACAGAGTCTGGAGACGCCGTGGAGAACGTTCTGCTGCCTGCAACATCCTCCAACATGACCGGTTTGGCGGTGGGTCAGTCATGGTGTGGGTTAGCATTTCTTTGGGGGGCCGCACAGCCCTCCATGTGCTCGCCAGAGGTAGCCTGACTGCCATTAGGTACCGAGATGAGATCCTCAGACCCCTTGTGAGACCATATGCTGGTGCGGTTGGCCCTGGGTTCCTCCTAATGCAAGACAATGCTAGACCTCATGTGGCTGGAGTGTGTCAGCAGTTCCTGCAAGAGGAAGGCATTGATGCTATGGACTGGCCCGCCGGTTCCCCAGACCTGAATCCAATTGAGCACATCTGGGACATCATGTCTCGCTCCATCCACCAACGCCACGTTGCACCACAGACTGTCCAGGAGTTGGCGGATGCTTTAGTCCAGGTCTGGGAGGAGATCCCTCAGCAGACCATCCACCACCTCATCAGGAGCATGCCCAGGCGTTGTAGGGAGGTCACACAGGCACGTGGAGGCCACACATACTACTGATCCTCATTTTGACTTGTTTTAAGGACATTACATCAAAGTTGGATCAGCCTGTAGTGTGGTTTTCCACTTTAATTTTGAGTGTGACTCCAAATCCAGACCTCCATGGGTTGATAAATTTGATTTCCATTGATCATTTTTGTGTGATTTTGTTGTCAGCACATTCAACTATGTAAAGAAAAAAGTATTTAATAAGAATATTTAATTCATTCAGATCTAGGATGTGTTATTTTAGTGTTCCCTTTATTTTTTTGAGCAGTGTATATCAACCGGGACAGTTGTCTTTTCACTAGGACCGGGAGGAAAAATGGCTACCTCTCTGTTTAGCGCAAAAATCACACTGAGAGCCAACAACTGAACACTTACGCAATGTGGACGTTTACGCTCATTCTTCAAAATAAAGGCCTGAAACTATGTCTAAAGGCTGTAGACACCTTAGGGAACCCACAGAAAAAGGAATCTGGTTGATATCCCTTTCAATAGGCAATAGGGATGCATAGAAAGACAGGGGTTTCAAAATAAGAGTCACTTCCTGATTGGATTTTTCTCATGATTTCGCCTGCAATATCAGTTCTGTTATACTCACAGACAATATTTTTACAGTTTTGGAAACTTTAGAGTGTTTTCTATCCTAAGCTGTCAATTCTAGCATATTCTAGCATCTGGTCCTGAGAAATAGGCATACTTTGGTTCATACTTTGATAGCCATGAATGAACGCCCCAGGGAGAATTGGACATGTGGAAAATGAAAGGGGCGATCCTACAAGATAATGTCAGACATAAGGATAAGTTACTAATCTTACCTGCCATTGTTTAGATATGCAGCAATATTGATACATGGGCAGAGCCATGTATCAACCGGAGGGATGGTTGGTAATTAGACAGCAAATCATACAGGTAATTAGACAACAATTAGACAACACTTTGTAGCATAAGAATGGTCGGGCAGGTTGATAACGAACTAATTCTAATAAAATAAAAATTGTAATAATAGATAAATATATCAAATGGGTAGAAGCGTTCCCAACTTACTTGGCAGACACGATTATGGCAGCTAAAATATTAGGTCAAGATATTATCCCTAGAGTTGGTTTACTAGGATCTATTTCTTTAAATAATGGATGACAGTTTAACTAATCAGGTAGAACAAATAGAAGGCCAGAGTTAGGAGCCATAATAGGTAAACATAGAAGTTGAAGATATACTAGCAGAACACATGAGAGGACTGTTTGATAACCAAACCCGTATGTCCAATATTTTTGTGTCCAACAGATGAATTACAGGAGAAGGTGATTCACTCAATCCAACCAGGAGACTGGGTCTGGAACCAATCACTAAAGAAAAAGGACTGGAATCAGCCACGGTGGGAGGGGCCATACCAATGCTTCTGGTGACAGGCTTCACAGTGATGATAGCTGAAAGAGCTACCTGGGTTCATATCACACATTGCAAGAGGGTAAGACACCCTGACACTGTCAAACAATCACAGAGTTAGGAGAAGAACCGAATACCAATAGGGTTCGGGGGTTACCTCTCTAACGAAGATTCCCTGACCCCGCCCTATCCTCCCTGTGTGCATTCATAGAAGTGAAAGTATGGGCTGGCCTCTAGCTGATGATATGTTCTCTGGGAAAGGGTGGGGCTTTACAGGATTGCTGGTCAGTCTGAGTCTTATTGTGGGAGCCATATTCCTAATACACCATGACCCATCCGAGAATGCAGAAGGTGGTAATTGGACCCATAGTGTAGACAATTATGATTTTGTATTAACCAAGCATAAGAGATCACTTGATCTGGGTAAACAGGAAGTGAGAGTGGAGATAGGGAAGGATGTCTCAGTTGAGTTCTATGTAGACCAAATGGGGTCTCTGACCCCTTGGCAGTCTAGAACTATGAGCCATTATGGAAGATATCTGTGCAGGTCCCAGTGTAGTTCATGGAAACAGGTCATAGCTCACATCGAGAGAGAGGGCTATACAAATCCATATACCCAGTATAGAAGAAGGTGGAGTATAGTGAAGGTAAGGGTTTTTGACTGTAATCTGGAGCGAGAGAAGTATTGCATAAAGGTACAAATTACCATTAAAAACTTAAAGAAAGAGGATCTTGGGTTTGATCATGTTTCGGTTGACACCATAGTACAATTCCGGGTAGAAGAGGTTAGGGCCGGTGATAGTTCTACAGCCAGCCAGAATACAAGCAGAGCCCCTGACGAAACAGATACTGACCGTGGAGTCGTCCAGAGCCAAGGACCGGTGCGGATAGTTCAGACGAAAGATCTGAAGGATGTGATTGAGGTGGAAACTGGTTATGGAGATTCCAACCTGTGCTTCGAATGGATTCAGTATACAGCCAGGTCAGTAGCTAAAGAAGAATGTTATGCCTGCGCCACAGCCAAACCTCAGTTGACAACCATCCCCTTTCCACTTGAGGGAATTGATTCACCCAGGGGAATGGCCTGTATGGTAAAGCTGTTCATGAAGGCAGGGAAGCCAGACAATGACAGTTGCATTGATCTGCATTATCTGTATCCCCATGTGCCCATTACATCCAGACTTCCCCCTTTCACAGTTACAGGAGGAAATTATTATTGTATGGCTCGATACATCACACACGGATGGGATGTAGGGGAAGTAAGAACATGCAATAGGATAGAGAATGTTACAACAGACAAGGCAAAGAGGGACATGACTGGGGGGGGGGGGGGGGGGGGGTTGAGTTCCGAGGACTTTAGTAAGATAAAAAGGCCTAGCGCGGATAGAGAGTCCTAGAGTCTGGTGGTTGGGTGGAGGAATGAAGCTGTGGCCTAACCTGCCTACAAATTGGACCGGTATTTGTGCACTAGTACAGTTAGGCATGCCCTTCACCCTTATCCAACACAAAGACCTGGGGCCAGGTAGAAGAGAGCGAAGGAGTGCTCCGACAGGATCTTTTGACAATCGAGTTTACATTTATAGCATTGGAGTTCCAAGGAGGGTGCCTGATGAGTTCAAAGATAGGAATCAGATATGGGCTGGATTGGAATCAAGCATCTTCTGGGGGTCAACTCTCAATAAAAATGTAGATTGGATCAAGTATATCTACTATATCCAACAGTGTTTCATCAACTGTACTAGAGAGGCGATAAAAGGGTTAGCAGAACAAACAGCTGCAACTAGTTTGATGGTATGGCAGAATAGAATAGCATTGGATATGTTACTGGCTGAAAAGGGTGGGGTGTGTGTGATATTCAGATCAGAATGTTGTACTTTCATCCCAGATAACACAGCTCCAGACTGATCAGTGACCAAGGCCCTGGCTGGTTTAACCACATTAGCTCACGAACTAGCAGAGAACTCTGGGGTGGATACTCCTCTAACAAAGTGGTTTGATAGTGTGCTTGGGAAATGGAAAAATTTCATAATCACTGTGTTGTGGGCAACTTTCACCTGTATGAGTGTGTTGGTTCTGTGTGGATGTTGTTTGATTCCTTGTATGAGAGGTTTGATCACCAGGACTCTGGAGAGGTCAATGACGCAACAGATGGTGAGATACGGACCGATTCCGAGCTCCGGCCAGTGGGATGACAAATACAGGCCTCAGGCCTAGGAGAGGGCTCAGTTTCTTTTAACCACGAGGAGCCAATGTTGGATGAGACTGTTTTTGATGGTTACGTTTTTTTGTGAAGATTGTAATAAAAATCCTAACAGGAAGAGTTATGATTGGATGTAAGGCCTATAATAGTCATTGATGAATATTGAATGTACATACATGTTTGAATTATTCTTGTATACATTTATTTTTCTATATAGTATTCGAGGTATCAGTGTGTATTATTTAGTCATTAAGGGTGGATTGTTAATGGGATTTATATGTTTAAATGAATGATTAGAATACTCCACCCTGAAACCATATAATTGTATGAAATGTATTAGAATCATAAAGTTATAATTAATGATGTGTGTAGTTTTAGTCAGTAAACCAATATGTCCCTACAGTACCTAAACACCGACTGTCGGAGCAAAATTCGGTGCCTACCTTGGCTGGAGGTCACTGGGAGAATTGGTCTCACGGCCTCCCCAATCTTGGGGGAGGACGGGGAGTGCTTCTCACGGTCTCTGTAATCTGTGTCGGCTGGGTAGGGAGACAGTATGTGTGCAGGATACCTACTGTTCGTGTGGAAGTATACCTACTGTTTGTGTGGAAGTATGTGCGCCGCTATAAAATGGATGTCTTTGTATTGTGGACCTCAGAGCGCTCTCGTGAATAAACAATTTGACTATCATAGCTGGGCCTCCGTCTGTCTCATTCAACCAGTATCTTACAAATTCTGGGTTGCAGACCGAGTAGTTTAATTGAATTGGGTTATGAACATTGAGAACATAATTCTCATGACAGGGAGGGAGGGAGGGAGGGAGGGAGGGAGGGAGGGAGGGAGGGAGGGAGGGAGGGAGAGGGAAAGAGAGAAGGGGGAGAGAGACAGTGAAGGATACAGAGAGAGAGAGGAGGAAGGAAAGAGAGAAAGAGAGAGAGGGGGAGAGATGGAAAGTGAGAGAAGGACACAAAGAGAGATAGAGAGAGAAGTATACAGAGAGAGAGAGAGTGGGAGAGAGAGAGTAAAAGAAATAGAGAGAGAGAGAGAGAGCGAGAGAGAGTAAAAGAAATAGAGAGTGATACAAGGCTGTATGAAAAGGATTAACATCACATTATGACAGAGCTGTCAGATGCCTTCAAGACCAAAACAGCATTTATCCCGTTTCTTTACCCTTTAAGAGATTTAATCTCCATGTAGACACGCCTCAGATAGACTGATGGGTGTTTCTGATTCCTTTAAAGCTTTCGATATTAACTCTGATCCAGACATTCATTTACCACAACCATGAAAGCAACATGCAGGCACACGCTTTGGCAGAGATTAATGAAATGGTGACAGCAAGGTGAGTGACAAAGCTTCTGTACTGATCTAGGATCAGCTTACCCTCCGCAACTGCTAACCCTGTTATAGTCCAGGGTACACACAGACTCTTTGAATTGTCAGGTTGTCATTGTAAATGACAAGTTGTTCTTTATTGACCTGGTCAATAATCTAGAACAATGTTAATATTTGAAACCCTTTATCGGTCCCAGATTGAATATTTCAAAAGTTCATAGGGTGTTTGAATTTGTCACAGGAATACCGAGAACCCCTAGCCCCACTCCAACCTAACTCTGGTTAAACAGATTTGTGTGAATATCATCAGATCATCTTCCCTTTAACTCTAATTCACCTATAAATACATCTCACCTTCCTTAAATCAAGTCAACGTCACTGTAAAATCCATCTACCCATCTTGTTCAATTATAATGTGCCTGTCCTTGTTCAATGACAGCCCACTGGGCACAGACATCAGTTCAACATCTAGCTTTGATTTACATTTTGGTTGAGTCGTCAACTAATGGGAATTCAATGGGAATTCAACAACAAAAAATGTACCATGTTGTTGGATTTAGGTTTTTAAAAAATCTGAAATTCCTTGACGTTGATATCGTTTTGCAAATGCTATCAGTTTTCTATGTTCATTCAACGTCATCACATAAAAATGTTTTGTTGAAATGATTTGGAAACAACGTTGATTCAACGAGTTTTTGCCCATAAACATGGCTGCTTGTTCATTACAAGTGGTCCTGTCTCCAGTGAGACACACTATCTCAGCCTCCCCAGAACAGATGTACTGGAAAGCAAGCATCGCTCATGTTTATTTATGTTAGGCCAATATAGACCATAGGTGCTGTCTCCCTCTCTCTCCTTTTCTCTCTCCCTCCCCGTCACTCTCTCTGTCTCTCTGTCCTCTCTCCCTCCCTCGATCTCTCTCTATCCTCCCTCATTCTCTCTCCATCTCTCTCGCTATCCCTCCCTCTCTCTCTCTGTCTCTTTCTCTCTCTGAAGAAGTGAGTTACAGCAGCAGTCTACTGGGTTAGCCAGCCCTCCACCTGCCTGTCTGTCTGTCTGTCTGTCTGTCTGTCTGTCTGTCTGTCTGTCTGTCTGTCTGTCTGTCTGTCTGTCTGTCTGTCTGTCTGTCTGTCTGTCTGTCTGTCTGTCTGTCTGTCTGTCTGTCTGTCTGTCTGTCTGTCTGTCTGTCTGTCTGTCTGTCTGTCTGTCTGTCTGTCTGTCTGTCTGTCTGTCTGTCTGTCTGTCTGTCTGTCTGTCTGTCTGTCTGTCTGTCTGTCTGTCTGTCTGTCTGTCTGTCTGTCTGTCTGTCTGTCTGTCTGTCTGGTCTGTCTGTCTGTCTGTCTGTCTGTCTGTCTGTCTGTCTGTCTGTCTGTCTGTCTGTCTGTCTGTCTGTCTGTCTGTCTGTCTGTCTGTCTGTCTGTCTGTCTGTCTGTCTGTCTGTCTGTCTGTCTGTCTGTCTGTCTGTCTGTCTGTCTGTCTGTCTGTCTGTCTGTCTGTCTGTCTGTCTGTCCTGTCTGTCTGTCTGTCTGTCTGTCTGTCTGTCTGTCTGTCTGTCTGTCTGTCTGTCTGTCTGTCTGTCTGTCTGTCTGTCTGTCTGTCTGTCTGTCTGTCTGTCCTGTCTGTCTGTCTGTCTGTCTGTCTGTCTGTCTGTCTGTCTGTCTGTCTGTCTGTCTGTCTGTCTGTCTGTCTGTCTGTCTGTCTGTCTGTCTGTCTGTCTGTCTGTCTGTCTGTCTGTCTGTCTGTCTGTCTGTCGGTCGGTCGGTCGGTCTGTCTGTCTGTCTGTCTGTCTGTCTGTCTGTCTGTCTGTCTGTCTGTCGGTCGGTCGGTCGGTCGGTCGGTCGGTCTGTCTGTCTGTCTGTCTGTCTGTCTGTCTGTCTGTCTGTCTGTCTGTCTGTCTGTCTGTCTGTCTGTCAGGGTCTCGCACTATGCTCTGTGTGGTTTATTTACCGGAACTCTCTGGACAAAAACGGAGACACAACAACCAGGCTAACAACCAAACACACACACACAAGCACACATACAAATACGCATACACACACACACACCAGTGTAGGAAGGGGGGTGAATTTCAGAAAAATATAAATTGTGAAACATTAAAAAAGTTATAGTTTTTAGATAAAACTATAGTAAACACATTCACATTACCGAATAATTTATTAAACGCAATGTTTTGTAATGAAGGTCTACAGTATCCTCAACACCACTCTGTAGGGTAGCACCATCGTGTAGCCAGAGGACAGCTAGCTTGTCTTCCATAGACTTACACAGTAATCATGACAACTAACAGAGGACGTCCTCCAACCTATCAGAGCTCTTGCAATATGAACTGACATGTTGTCCATCCAGTCAAAGGATCAGATAATGAATCTAGTACTGAAAGCATAAGTTACAGCTGTGTGTGGAGAGTAGTTAACTCATAAGACAGAGAAAGACAATAGTTGAAAAGTTTTGAACAAATGAATTTAGTCAACAATTAAGGAAAAGCAGCAGAGAGAGAGAGAGCGAGAGAGCGGGCTAGCTAGCTATATTCCCTTGTAATTTTTTTCCTTCTTAGTGTACCGTTCACTTACTTACAGTAGATAACGCAGCTAATTTAGCCTACTCAACAACCTGACTCAAAAAGAGAACAATGCTGTCTATGTATGTTAGCTAGCTGCCTTACACTTAAGTCCACAAGCGAAGGTAAAAGGTGAGAGGAGGAGAGCGTGTAGATGCACAAAGGAATTACACAACAAGCAAAGTGATGATGCTGCAAAACATTTCTTAAAAGGAAGCAAACGGAATAAAACAGATCAGCTAGATGCAGGTAAGAGTGCACAAGACGGTATTGAATGTGTCACTGTCTGTCACCTTGATTCTCCAATTTGTCTCTCGACTTGTGCCCCTACGTTATAAATGTTCATTTGTAGGCTAGGTTGTAGCAACCTCATGATGGGTATAGGGAAAATTTGAGTATCATGTAGTAGTTACATTGAGCTGGGTGAATGGAATATGAATGACAGTCATTCAATATACTGTAATAGAAATAAGGCAATGCTCATAAAAAATAAATGGTCCTCCCTATTCTTGAATGGCACCAACCACCACTGACACTATTTGGTTTGTTCCTGTCTCTCTGTCCCTCTTTCTCTCTTCTCTCTCTACCTTCATCTATGGTTTTCTCTCTGTCTCTCGTTCTCTCTTGTTCTCTCTCTACCTTCATCTATGGTTTTCTCTCTCTCTCATTCTCTCTTGTTCTCTCTCTCTACCTTCATCTATGGTTTTTGCTCTGTCTCTCGTTCTATCTTGTTCTCTCTCTACCTTCATCTATGGTTTTCACTCTGTCTCTCGTTCTCTCTTGTTCTCTCTCTACCTTCATCTATGGTTTTCACTCTGTCTCTCGTTCTCTCTTGTTCTCTCTCTACCTTCATCTCTTGCTCTACCTCTTTCTACACCTGTATCCCACTGTTTCTCTCTTATCTCCCTGTCTATCAGCCTCTATCTATCTTTCCTATTCATCTGTTCCCGTGAAAAAGTGCAGGTCTGGGGTCTGGAGGTGGTCTGGGTGGCAGGCAGGCACACAGGCAGGCAGGCAGGCAGGCAGGCAGGCAGGCAGGCAGGCAGGCAGGCAGGCAGGCAGGCAGGCAGGCAGGCAGGCAGTGGGATGGATCAGAAAGGAGGTTAGTTAATTGCAGCCTGGTGGTGGGAGCTGTAAACTGGGACTGTACTCCACTACTCCAACTCTCCACAGGCTCTTCGATCCTGATGGCTAATCAATGTGTTTGGATATCCCCCTGTGACCACGGCCCAGTGGGCCTGAAAGAGGTGAGCCACCCCCAGACTTTTCTCCCCTCCAGCAGCGACTGAGAAACACAGTGAGAAACAAAGCAACCACTAAACTGGGCAGATTAGACAGACACAGTAAGACATAACTCCTTTTCGCTCAGCTGTCGCTTCCTTTCTCTCTTGTCTCTCGCTCTTGCTTTTCATTCACATAATATTTTCTTCAAAACTAGATCTCCATCTAGGCCTATCTCTCCACCCTCCTGCTTTTCAGTCTCTACCCATATGACCCCTAGGATATGTCCATGGTCTAACAATGCAGAGCATTGTGGCACAGCTGAGTAAGTTCTTGTGAAGCTACTTGCTAATGTTTATTTAGGCTGCACTATGACAGTTCCAGACGGTGTGATGCACTACGACAGTATCAGTTAGGTTGGCTTTCTTGGGTTTGATGCACTACGGCAGTATCAGTCAGGTTGGCTTTCTTGGGTTTGATGCACTACGACAGTATCAATTTGGTTGGCTTTCTTGGGTTTGATGCATGTTGACAGTATCAGTTAGGTTAGCTTTCTTGGGTTTGATGCACAATGACAGTATCAGTTAGGTTGGCTTTCTTGGGTTTGATGCACAATGACAGTATCAGTTAGGTTGGCTTTCTTGGGTTTGATGCACTACGACAGTATCAGTCAGGTTGACTTTCTTGGGTTTGATGCACAATGACAGTATCAGTTAGGTTGGCTTTCTTGGGTTTGATGCACTACGACAGTATCAGTTAGGTTGGCTTTCTTGGGTTTGATGCACTACGACAGTATCAGTTAGGTTGGCTTTCTAGGGTTTGATGCACTACGACAGTATCAGTTAGGTTGGCTTTCTTGGGTTTGAATCATGTTAACAGTATCAGTTAGGTTGGCTTCCTTAGGTGTGATGCACATTGACAGTATCAGTCAGGTTGGCTTTCTTGGCTTTGATGCACTATGACAGTATCAGTTAGGTTGGCTTTCTTGGGTTTGATGCACTACAACAGAATCAGTTAGGTTGGCTTTCTTGGGTTTGAATCACATTAACAGTATCAGTTAGGTTGGCTTCCTTAGGTGTGATGCACATTGACAGTATCAGTCAGGTTGGCTTTCCTGGCTTTGATGCACTATGACAGTATCAGTTAGGTTGGCTTTCTTGGGTTTGATGCACTACGACAGTATCAGTTAGGTTGGCTTTCTTGGGATTGATGCACTACGACAGTATCAGTCAGGTTGGCTTTCTTGGGTTTGATGCGCTACGACAGTATCAGTTAGGTTGGTTTTCTAGGGTTTGATGCACTATGACAGTATCAGTTAGGTTGGCTTTCTTGGGCTTGAATCACTTTAACAGTATCAGTTAGGTTGGCTTCCTTAGGTGTGATGCACATTGACCGTATCAGTCAGGTTGACTTTCTTGATTTGATGCACTATGACAGTATCAGTTAGGTTGGCTTTCTTGGGACTGATGCATTACGACAGTATCCGTCAGGTTGGCTCTCTTGGGTTTGATGCATTACGACAGTATCAGTCAGGTTGGCTTTCTTGGGTTTGATGCATTACGACAGTATCAGTCAGGTTGGCTTTCTTGGGTTTGATGCATTATGACAGTATCAGTCAGGTTGGCTTTCTTGGATTTGATGCACATTGACAGTATCCGTCAGGTTGGCTTTCTTGGGTTTGATGCATTACGACAGTATCAGTCAGGTTGGCTTTCTTGGATTTGATGCACATTGACAGTATCAGTCAGGTTGGCTTTCTTGGGTTTGATGCACATTGACAGTATCAGTCAGGTTGGCTTTCTTGGATTTGATGCACATTGACAGTATCCGTCAGGTTGGTTTTCTTGGGTTTGATGCACATTGACAGTATCAGTCAGGTTGGCTTTCTTGGGTTTGATGCACATTGACAGTATCAGTCAGGTTGGCTTTCTTGGGTTTGATGCACATTGACAGTATAAGATAGTTAGGCTTTTCATGTCAGGTAACTTACTTCTCACCCTTCCAAAACATTTTAAGTCAGCAAGCATCCGCCACTGGTGTATAGGGTGTTTACAGAGTTTAATGATCAAAACAGAGTGGTGTGATTGTGACTAAGGCCTGCTAATGCCTGGCTCTGTCTCATATGAGTGAGGCCCAGCAGTATTGATCCGGCAGTACAACAGGTGTGATAGACATGGATGTGGTGGCCTGGGCTGGGCTGCAAAAATGAGATCCTGCAGATACCATTCAGACCAATTACACTCCATCCAGTTACCCACTTTAAATTAAGAAGAGAGCGCAACAGCACACTCTTGCTCCAATGCAATATTTTACTCAAACTTTCAGCAGCAAGCTGCCTTCGTCTGGGGTTTACTGTGAGAGGTCACTTCATAAAACAGCATATACAGTATCTGATAGGCCTTCCCACTTCCTCTGACACGAGGCATTGGATATCCAATATTACCCCTAGATACTGTTCCATCGATTTCTCCTATAGATCTACTGAGTATTGTATTGTGAATACTGGATACCTCTACACCAGCAACTTTAATCAATTGATACTGGACACCTCTATACCAATAACTTGAATCAACTGATACTGGACACCTCTATACCAATAACTTGAATCAACTGATACTGGACACCTCTATACCAATAACTTGAATCAACTGATACTGGACACCTCTATACCAATAACTTGAATCAACTGATACTGGATACCTCTATACCAGCATCATGAATCAACTGATACTGGATACCTCTATACCAGCATCATGAATCAACTGATACTGGATACCTCTATACCAGCATCATGAATCAACTGATACTGGATAGCTCTATACCAGCAACATGAATCAACTGATACTGGATACCTCTATACCAGCATCATGAATCAACTGATACTGGATACCTCTATACCAGCATCATGAATCAACTGATACGGGATACCTCTATACCAGCATCATGAATCAACTGATACTGGATACCTCTACACCAGCATCATGAATCAACTGATACTGGATACCTCTACACCAGCATCATGAATCAACTGATACTGGATACCTCTACACCAGCATCATGAATCAACTGATACTGGATACCTCTACACCAGCATCATGAATCAACTGATACTGGATACCTCTACACCAGCATCATGAATCAACTGATACTGGATACCTCTACACCAGCATCATGAATCAACTGATACTGGATAGCTCTATACCAGCAACATGAATCAACTGATACTGGATACCTCTATACCAGCACCATGAATCAACGGATACTGGATGGCTCTATACCAGCATCATGAATCAATACAGTCACTGTCCTACATGGATGAAATGCATCCAAGGTGGACTTTGTGCAGCAGGTTTTCATTGCAGCAGGTTTTTTACATGTCCCAACAGGTGCTCACTGATGTTTTGACAAAACAAATCGATTATTTTTTCTTCCAGGCAGGAGAACACCGCATTGATGACCCAGGCTCCACACACCCACTCCCTCTGCAGCCACACACACACACACACACACACACACACACACACACACACACACACACACACACACACACACACACACACACACACACACACACACACACACACACAAACACACACACTCTCTCACTTTATCAGTCCATCTATCCCTTGACTCACACCTGCGAACACCCAGTCGAGTTTAGATTGTATTTGTGGTAGTAAATGGATTGAGATAACCGCCCACATAGCCCACACCATGTATCAACTGTTTTGAGACCTGTATGCCTGTATAATACAATCCAGCAATATTATCATTACACCACTCCATTATGACTAGGTTGAGTTACCCCCATCTCATGAAAGGTACATTTCTTTGTCTTATTGAAAAGCACTAGAGAAAGGCAATCCATTAGGTTTTGTTCTACCACTTCAATAGAACTGGAGGTGTAGTGGCACTGCAGGCTCCCTGGTACAACCAGTGGTGTTCACTAAATAGCCCCTGATTGGAGTGACTCATCAGTGTGGCCTCAGTGTTCAAGAGCAAAAACGTAGCGAGACCGGGGTTACCGAGCGCCTCGAGATCTCACAAGGAATAACACTTGTCAAACAAAACAGGATGAGGCCAAGTGATGCTGAAGTGCGTCAGTGGAAGCAAACATTCTTAAAGGCTTTTCATATAACCATTGAAAATACCACAAGGTGTACATCCTTGGGTTTGTAGCTTTGTGGCCATGTGAGTGCATAAAGCCATAGGCCATTTCAATCCTTTTTTCATTAAAGAAAGAACAGTAGTTTACCATGAAGATTGGTGGTCAGCATGAGATCTGACTCTGAGTGATTCCTGAGGGGAAGAGGAGGAGGAGAGACGTGGAGGAGAGGAGAAGTGTGAGGTGTGAGGTGAAACTGTGAATAATGATGGAGAAATATGATGTCTCTGGACCACATGATGAGTACAGCTATTAGCCACAGCCTGTCATCTACTCAGGTAACAGCAGAGGTCTACTATCACTTTCAGTTCAAAATCTCATTTTTTGCAGTCTGAAATCAACCTCTCAGCCCTTCCTTAGTCTATTATTCTATTTCTGCTCTCTTCAATACAGATCTGAGGGGACTTGGTAGGTCTTTAGTCAATATGAAGATGCATGGCTTCAGCTGACTTTCCAATGTTTTCACCACATTAGCTAATGATGCTCTAAGTAACCGATCTATTGACTGATTCCACTAAAAGCATTGCTCTGAAAAACCAGTTGGAACAAACTGAGCAGCGAAGCCTCACTAGCAGACCCAACAGTGACATTGTGACATAACCTAGCCCCTGTGGTCAGAACTCAGAACACTGACTGACATGGAGCAAATGAGCAGCCAGTCAGCCGCCCGCTACCAAAACAACACGCTATTATACCCACAATGCCCTTCACCAGCCCACTCTCTCCTCTCAGGGCCAGGACCTCAGATAACCAGCTGGACCCTTATGAAGACCAGTATGGAACCAAATAATAAACTGCCCTTAATGTCTGTTTTTTTTGTTTCTAATATACAAATCCCATTACAATAAAGGCTGTTTAATCTTGGGGTGATTTGGACATTCTTGGAATTTTTTCCATTAGACTTGGATGTTCTTTAGTCCTTCTCCCAAAGTGAACCCTTTCAACATGACTCTCTCACCACATTAGGAAGAAAGTACAGCTCCAACTACCTATTCTCTCCTCCTATAACTGAAATTAGACTCATGAACCTCTCTATGTCTTTACCCAAGTGATCCCAGTGACCAGCCGTTTCCAATCCATCCGGAGATAATGGAACTCTCTGGGCTGTAACCATTGACGCTACTGCTGTAGGCCTGTATGCCACGGTAACATGGTCTTCCCACCAAACCTATTATCTCAGACTAGGACTGTGGTGTGATCATAACAACATACAGGAACTCAAGTCCTTCTGTTCACCTGACTTAGAATTCCTCACAATCAAATGTCGACCGCATTATCTACCAAGGGAATTGTCTTTAATTATAATCACAGCCGTATATATTCCCCCCCAAGCAGACACATCGATGGCCCTGGACTAACTTTATTTGACTCTATGTCAACTGGAAACCACATATCCTGAGGCTGCATTCATTGTAGCTGGAAACAAGACTCCCCCGCCCTCCTTTCGGAAAAGCTGACCAGGACTCCATTTTGTTGCTCCCAGCCTACAGACAGAGACTAAAACAAGAAGCTCCCGCGCTCAGGTCTGTTCAACGCTGGTCCGACCAATCTGATTCCATGCTTCAAGACTGCTTCCATCACGTGGATTGGGATATGTTCCGCATTGCGTCCAACAACAACATTGACGAATACGCTGATTCGGTGAGCGAGTTCATTAGAAAGTGCATTGACGATGTCGTACCCATAGCAACGATTAAAACATTCCCAAACCAAAAACCGTGGATTGATGGCAGCATTCGGGTGAAACTGAAAGCTCGAACCACTGCTTTTAACCGGGGCAAGGTGACCGGAAACATGACCGAATACAAACAGTGTAGCTATTCCCTCCGCCAGGGCAATCAAACAAGCTAAGCATCAGTATAGAGACAAAGTAGAGTCGCAATTCAACGGCTCAGACACAAGAGGTATGTGGCAGGGTCTACAGTCAATCGGATTACAAAAAGAAAACCAGCCCCGTCGCGGACGAGGATGTCTTGCTCCCAGACAGACTAAATAACTTTTTGCCCACTTTGAGGACAATACAGTGCCACTGACACGGCCCGCTACCAAAACCTGCGGACTCTCCTTCACTGCAGCCGATGTGAGTAAAACATTTAAACGTGTTAACCCTCGTAAGGCTGCAGGCCCAGACGGCATCCCCAGCCGCGTCCTCAGAGCATGCGCAGACCAGCTGGCTGGTGTGATTACGGAGATATTCAATCAATCCTTATCCCAGTCTGCTGTTCCCACATACTTCAAGATGGCCACCATTGTCCCTGTTCCCAAGAAAGCTAAGGTAACTGAGCTAAACGACTACCACCCCGTAGTGACTACTCACTTCCATCATCATGAAGTGCTTTGAGAGACTAGTCAAGGACCATATCACCTCCACCCTACCTGACACCCTAGACCCACTCCAATTTGCTTACCGCCCAAATAGGTCCACAGACGACGCAATTGCAACCACACTGCACACTGCCCTAACCCATCTGGACAAGAGGAATACCTATGTGAGAATGCTGTTCATCGACTACAGCTCAGCATTTAACACCATAGTACCCTCCAAACTCGTCATCAAGCTCAAGACCCTGGGTCTCAACCCCGCACTGTGCAACTGGGTACTGGACTTCCTGACGGGCCACCCCCAGGTGGTGAGGGTAGGTAACAACATCTCCACCCCGCTGATCCTCAACACTGGGGCCCCACAAGGGTGCGTTCTGAGCCCTCTCCTGTACTCCCTGTTCACCCATGACTGCTTGGCCATGCACGCCTCCAACTCAATCATCAAGTTTGCGGACGACACTACAGTGGTAGGCTTGATTACCAACAACGACGAGACGGCCTACAGGGAGGAGGTGAGGGCCCTCTGAGTGTGGTGTCAGGAAAATAACCTCACACTCAACATCAAAAAAACAAAGGAGATGATTGTGGACTTCAGGAAACAGCAGAGGGAGCACCCCCCTATCCACATCGACGGGACAGTAGTGGAGAGGGTAGTAAGTTTTAAGTTCCTCGGCGTACACATCACGGACAAACTGAAATGGTCCACCCACACCGACAGCGTTGTGAAGAAGGCGCAGCAGCGCCTCTTCAACCTCAGGAGGCTGAAGAAATTCGGTTTGTCACCAAAAGCACTCACAAACTTCTACAGATGCACAATCGAGAGCATCCTGTTCGGCTGTATCACCGCCTGTTACGGCAACAGCCACCACTAACATTGAGTGACTGCTGCCAACATACTGACTCAACTCCAGCCACTTTAATAATGGACATTGATGTAAAAATATATCACTAAACACTTTAAACAATGCTACTTAATATAATGTTTACATACCCTACATTACTCATCTCATATGTATATGTATATACTGTACTCTATATCATCTACTGCATCTTTATGTAATACATGTATCACTAGCCACTTTAAACTATGCCACTTTGTTTACATACCCTACATTACTCATCTCATATGTATATAATGGACTCGATACCATCTACTGCATCTTGCCTATGCCGTTCTGTACCAATACTCATTGATATATCTTTATGTACATATTCTTTATCCCTTTACACTTGTGTATATAAGGTAGTAGTTTTGGAATTGTTAGGTTAGATTACTCGTTGGTTATTACTGCATTGTCGGAACTAGAAGCACAAGCATTTCGCTACACTCACATTAACATCTGCTAACCATGTGTATGTGACAAATAAAATGTGATTTGATTTGATTTGTCACACGAGCACTAAACCGTGTTTAATATTATTCTAAAACCTGATTAAACTGATTAGATACTGATCTGTTCTATGAATTGTAACAGAGAGAACCACTGCTTACAGTCCTTTATAAACCTATTATACTACTGCAAGTCTGAAGGACACACTACCCTGTTTCTCTTCAGCAGCATACACACGAGACAGAGACAGTCATAAACACACACGAACACACAGGCACACACACGCACCCAAAGACCATCCACTATCTAATTGTAATGACCACATTAACAGAGAAGGCTATTAGCAGCCTTCACTTTACTTTACGACGGACCACACAACCCAGTCAGGAGGGAGCAGCATGTCACCGGGTGGTGCACCCTAATGCCCATCCCCCAATTCCCCCCTCCCTCTAGTCTCTCCCTGAGCACGACATGCCAGCCAGGAGCTGACAGCCAGCTATACAAACATGCCCATTCCTTCTGCTCCATTAGGCAATGAGGAGCTGGGCTTTTATATGGGCCGATGGGCTGGACGGCCTCGCATCGCGCTGGTGCCACTGGCAGACAGGAGGCAGCAGGCAGGAGGTTGGTGCTGCAGTGCAGTGCAGTGCAGTACAGTACAGAGAGAGATTACACAAAGCCTAATATTAAAGGGTAGAGCAATTAGTGTCCACCTCATCAAGTCAAACTGTAGGATCTTCTGTGCTGTTAGGTTTAATTCCTCTGTAGCTCTTACACTAGTTATCTCTGTACTGTGTAGCTCTTATGTCCCTTACCAGATTAGGTCATTTATTGTGATCAAGCCTGGTGAAGACAGGGTTCGAGACGTTGCTAGATTACATACAAACCTGGGATCATCTACAACGTGTTTAGACTGGATGTTAAGACATTCTTTTAATTTCATATTTCATTGTGTGTGTGCCAACTACACTGGAGCCCAGTGAATGAACAAACAACATCACCCCCTGTGAAGCTTTAATTAACTCTACAAACTAGAGTGCTGATCTTTAGATCGACTGGCTAATCATGAGTTGTATGCTGCAGGGTTTGGGTTGGTGTCCCTCATGTGAACCCTTTAACATTAGTGTAGCAGTGATTCATACAGCTGGTGGCTGGCTGATGTCTATGGGTCTCAGCTGGAGAGGTTAGAGCAGTGCTTTTCAAACTTTTTCAGCGGGGACCCCATTTATTCAGACAGAATTTCTGGGGACCCCGTTTATTCAGACCCCACTGCAGTTCCCCAGTGGAGATTCAGTGTAGAACATAGAAATAAGACGAGTAGAGAGTGAAAATTCAGTGTAGAACATTGAGATAAGAGGAGTAGAGATTCAGTGTAGAACATTGAGATAAGAGGAGTAGAGAGTGGAGATTCAGTGTAGAACAATGAGATAAGAGGAGTAGAGAGTGGAGATTCAGTGTAGAACACTGAGATAAGAGGAGTGGAGATTCAGTGTCGAACATTGAGATAAGAGGAGTAGAGAGTGGAGAACAATGAGATAAGAGGAGTAGAGAGTGGAGATTCAGTGCAGAACATTGAGATAAGAGGAGTAGAGAGTGGAGATTCAGTGTAGAACAATGAGATAAGAGGAGTAGAGAGTAGAGATTCAGTGTAGAACACTGAGATAAGAGGAGTGGAGATTCAGTGTAGAACTTTGAGATAAGAGGAGTAGAGAGTGGAGATTCAGTGCAGAACATTGAGATAAGAGGAGTAGAGAGTGGAGATTCAGTGTAGAACAATGAGATAAGAGGAGTAGAGAGTGGAGAACAATGAGATAAGAGGAGTAGAGAGTGGAGATTCAGTGCAGAACATTGAGATAAGAGGAATGGAGAGTGGAGATTCAGTGTAGAACAATGAGATAAGAGGAGTAGAGAGTGGAGATTCAGTGTAGAACACTGAGATAAGAGGAGTGGAGATTCAGTGCAGAACATTGAGATAAGAATGGAGAGTGGAGATTTCTCCAAGAGAAAGGATTGAAAGGATTAGGTACGGCTATATCATATTCATCCTACATCTGAAAGTGAGAAGAATGTGTTTTATTCTAACCACTTGATCAGATCAAACCTGGGGCCCTGGTTATATACTCTAATACTACTACTACTATCACCACCTGTCACAACCTGACCATAGAGAGCCCTTAGTTCTCTAGGCCCTGGTTATATTTCTACTACTACTATCACCATCAGACCAAACCTGGGGCCCTGGTTATATTTCTACTACGACTACTATCACGCCATCAGACCAAACCTGGGGCCCTGGTTATAAACTCTAATACTACTACTACTATCACCACCACACCAAATCTGGTGCCCTGGTTATATTTCTACTACTACTATCACCATCAGACCAAACCTGGTGCCCTGGTTATAAACTCTAATTCTACTACTACTATCACCATCAGACCAAACCTGGTGCCCTGGTTATAAACTCTAATACTACTACTACTATCACCATCAGACCAAACCTGGTGCCCTGGTTATAAACTCTAATACTACTACTATCACCATCAGACCAAACCTGGTGCCCTGGTTATAAACTCTAATACTACTACTACTATCACCACCACACCAAACCTGGTGCCCTGGTTATAAACTCTAATACTACTACTATCACCATCACACCAAACCTGGTGCCCTGGTTATAAACTCTAATACTACTACTATCACCATCAGACCAAACCTGGGGCCCTGGTTATAAACTCTAATACTACTACTATCACCATCACACCAAACCTGGTGCCCTGGTTATAAACTCTAATACTACTACTATCACCATCAGACCAAACCTGGTGCCCTGGTTATAAACTCTAATACTACTACTATCACCATCACACCAAACCTGGTGCCCTGGTTATAAACTCTAATACTACTACTACTATCACCATCAGACCAAACCTGGTGCCCTGGTTATAAACTCTAATACTACTACTATCACCATCAGACCAAACCTGGTGCCCTGGTTATAAACTCTAATACTACTACTACTATCACCACCACACCAAACCTGGTGCCCTGGTTATAAACTCTAATACTACTACTATCACCATCACACCAAACCTGGTGCCCTGGTTATAAACTCTAATACTACTACTATCACCATCAGACCAAACCTGGGGCCCTGGTTATAAACTCTAATACTACTACTATCACCATCACACCAAACCTGGTGCCCTGGTTATAAACTCTAATACTACTACTATCACCATCAGACCAAACCTGGTGCCCTGGTTATAAACTCTAATACTACTACTATCACCATCAGACCAAACCTGGTGCCCTGGTTATAAACTCTAATACTACTACTATCACCATCACACCAAACCTGGTGCCCTGGATATAAACTCTAATACTACTACTATCACCATCAGACCAAACCTGGTGCCCTGGTTATAAACTCTAATACTACTACTATCACCATCACACCAAACCTGGTGCCCTGGTTATAAACTCTAATACTACTACTATCACCATCACACCAAACCTGGTGCCCTGGTTATAAACTCTAATACTACTACTATCACCATCAGACCAAACCTGGTGCCCTGGTTATAAACTCTAATACTACTACTATCACCATCACACCAAACCTGGTGCCCTGGTTATAAACTCTAATACTACTACTACTATCACCACCATGTCTGGTGGTGATAGTACATGGTGGTGATAGTAGTAGTAGTATTAGCGTATTAGAGCCTGTCAACTATGTTAGAAGGATCAGTTAATGCTACAGCATCCATCCAATCTAAAATAAAAGCGTTGATCCCAAAATGGATCCAAAAGAATGAAGCCTTGGTCTTAACTACATGTCACTGTATACATGTCAAACCACGTGCCAACCTAGTTACAGTACATGGTTACATGTCAGTTGTTATGACAGCATTGTGTAGGCATTACACAGTGCATTCAGAAAGTATTCAGACCCCTTGACTTTTTCCACATTTTGTTACGTTACAGCCTAATTCTAAAATATATTTTTTTTATTGATCCCAATCTACACTCAATATCCCACAATGACAAAGTGTAAACAGGTTTTCAGACATTTTATCAAATTTATTGAAACGTATATATAACAGTGGCTCAGTATAACAGTATTCACCCCCCTTGGTATTTTTCCTGTTTTGTTGCCTTAGAACCTGGAAATAAAATGTATTTTTGTGGGGTTTGTTTCATTTGATTTACACAACATGCCTACCACCTTGAAGATGCAAAGTATTTTTTATTGTGTAACAAACAAGAAATAAGACAAAACAACAGAAAACTTGAGCGTGCATAATTATTCACCCCCCCCCAAAAAGTCAATACTTTGTAGAGCCACCTTTTGCAGGAATTACAGCTGCAAGTCTCTTGGGGTATGTCTCTAAAAGCTTAGCACATCTAGCCACTGGGATTTTTGCCCATTCTTCAAGGTAAAGCTGCTCCTTCAAGTTGGATGGGTTCCGCTGGTGTACAGCAAACTTTAAATCATACCACAGATTCTCAATTGGATTTTTTTTTTTTACCTTTATTTAACTAGGCAAGTCAGTTAAGAACAAATTCTTATTTTCAATGACGGCCTAGAAACAGTGGGTAAACTGCCTGTTCAGGGGCAGAACGACAGATTTGTACCTTGTCAGCTCGGGGGTTTGAACTTGCAACCTTCCGGTTACTAGTCCAACGCTTTAACTACTAGGCTACCCTGCCGGTAGGCAATTCTAAGACATTTAAATGTTTAAATCACTCGAGTGTTGCATTAGCAGTATGCTTAGGGTCATTGTCCAGCTGGAAGATGAACCTCCACCACAGTCTCAAATCTCTGGACGACTAAAACAGATTTCCCTCAAGAATTTCCCTGTATATTTAGCGCCATCCATCGTCCCTTCAATTCTGCAGGAGGCTCCGGACTGGAGACCGTCGCTGGAGGCTCCGGACTGGGGACCGTCGCTGGAGGCTGCGGACTGAAGACCGTCGCTGGAGGCTCCGGACTGGAAACCGTCGGAGGAGGCTTCGGACTAGAGACCGTCGTTGTAGGCTCCGGATTGGAGACCGTCGCTGGAGGCTCCGGATTGGAGACCGTCGCTGGAGGCTCCGGACTGGAGACCGTCGTTGTAGGCTTCGTGCCATGACTCCTCACTGGAGGCTTCGTGCCATGGATCATCACTGGAGGCTTCTTGCCATGGATCATCACTGGAGGCTTCGTGCCATGGATCATCACTGGAGGCTTCATGCCATGGATCATCACTGGAGGCTTTGTGCCATGGATCATCACTGGAGGCTTCTTGCCATGGATCATCACTGGAGGCTTCTTGCCATGGATCATCACTGGAGGCATCGTGCCATGGATCATCACTGGAGTGGAGAGACACACAGGAGGCCTGGCTCTGGGAGCAGGCACAGGACTCACCAGGCTGGGGAGACATACAGGAGGCTTAGTTCTGGGCGCAGGCACAGGAATCACCAGGCTTTGTCCTTGGCAGAGGCACCGGATACACTGGGCCGTGGAGGCGCACTGGAGGTCTCGAGCTTAGAGCTGGCACAACCCATTCTGGCTGGACGCTCACCCTAGCCCGGCAGATGCGGGGAGCTGGGATGTAGCGCACTGGGCTGTGAACGCGCACTGGAGACACCGTTCGCTCCACTGCATAACACGGTGCCTGACCAGTATGACGCTCGCCACGGTAAGCACGGGGAGTTGTCTCAGGTCTCCAACCTGACTTAGCCAAACTCCCCGTGTGCCCCCCCCCAAAAAAAAATGTTTGCCTCTCGGGCTTCCTCGCTAACCGTGTACGTCTCGCCGACTCCATTCTCCGCTCAATTGAATCACATGCGGGCTCTGGCACTCTCCCTGGGTCGACCGACCACCTCTCAACCTCCTCCCAGGTTGTCTCATACTCCTGCCCACGCTGCTTGGTCCTTTTGCGGTGGGAAGTTCTGTCACGGCCGTTGAAAGAAGAGGACCAAGGCGCGTCGTGAGCGTACATTTTTATTTTTATTAGAAAAGGCCCCGAACAAAACAATAAACACTACATAACAAACCGTGAAGCTAAAGGCTATGTGCCAGAAACAAAGTCAACTTCCCACAAAGACAGGTGGAAAAAAGGGCTACCTAAGTATGGTTCTCAATCAGAGACAACGATAGACAGCTGTCCCTGAATGAGAACCCTACCCGGCCAAAACATAGAAATATAAATAATAGAACATAGAATACCCACCCCAAATCACACCCTGACCAAACCAAAATATAGACATAAACAGGATCTCTAAGGTCAGGGCGTGACAAAAGGTGTTTGCTTATTTTCTTTCTTTAAACAATGGCTTTTTTCTGGCCACTCATCTGTAAAGCCCAGCTCTGTGGAGTGTACGGCTTAAAGTGGTCCTATGGACAGATACTCCAATCTCCGCTGTGGAGCTTTGCAGCTCTTTCAGGGTCTTTGGTCTTTGGTCTCCTTGTTGCCTCTCTGATTAATGCCCTCCTTGCCTGGTCCGGGAATTTTGGTGGGCTGCCCTCTCTTGGCAGGTTTGTTGTGGTGCCATATTATTTAACATTTTTAATAATGGTTTTAAAGGTGCTCCGTAAGATGTTCAAAGTTTCGGATATTTTTTATAACCCAACCCTGATCTGTACTTCTCCACAACTTTGTCCCTGACCTGTTTGGAGAGCTCCATGGTCTTCATGGTGCCACTTGCTTGGTGGTGCCCATTGCTTAGTGGTGTTGCAGACTCTGGGGCCTTTCAGAACAGGTGTATGTATACTGAGATCATGTGACACTTAGATTGCACACAGGTGGACTTTATTTAACTAATTACAGTGCCTTGCGAAAGTATTCGGCCCCCTTGAACTTTGCGACTTTTTGCCACATTTCAGGCTTCAAACATAAAGATATAAAACTGTATTTTTTTGTGAAGAATCAACAACAAGTGGGACACAATCATGAAGTGGAAGGACATTTATTGGATATTTCAAACTTTTTTAACAAATCAAAAACTGAAAAATTGGGCGTGCAAAATTATTCAGCCCCCTTAAGTTAATACTTTGTAGCGCCACCTTTTGCTGCGATTACAGCTGTAAGTCGCTTGGGGTATGTCTCTATCAGTTTTGCACATCGAGAGACTGACATTTTTTCCCATTCCTCCTTGAAAAACAGCTCGAGCTCAGTGAGGTTGGATGGAGAGCATTTGTGAACAGCAGTTTTCAGTTCTTTCCACAGATTCTCGATTGGATTCAGGTCTGGACTTTGACTTGGCCATTCTAACACCTGGATATGTTTATTTTTGAACCATTCCATTGTAGATTTTGCTTTATGTTTTGGATCATTGTCTTGTTGGAAGACAAATCTACGTCCCAGTCTCAGGTTTTTTGCAGACTCCATCAGGTTTTCTTCCAGAATGGTCCTGTATTTGGCTCCATCCATCTTCCCATCAATTTTAACCATCTTCCCTGTCCCTGCTGAAGAAAAGCAGGCCCATAACATGATGCTGCCACCACCATGTTTGACAGTGGGGATAGGGTGTTCAGGGTGAGGAGCTGTGTTGCTTTTACGCCAAACATAACGTTTTGCATTGTTGCCAAAAAGTTCAATTTTGGTTTCATCTGACCAGAGCACCTTCTTCCACATGTTTGGTGTGTCTCCCAGGTGGCTTGTGGCAAACTTTAAACAACACTTTTTATGGATATCTTTAAGAAATGGCTTTCTTCTTGCCACTCTTCCATAAAGGCCAGATTTGTGCAATATACGACAGAGTACTGGAACGAAAGGCGGCCAAATGAGGTGTTGGCTTTAGGGATGATCAGTGAGCTACACCTGCTGGAGCGCGTGCTACGGATGGGTGTTGCCATCGTGACCAGTGAACTGAGCTAAGGCGGAGCTTTACCTAGCATGGACTTGTAGATGACCTGGAGCCAGTGGGTCTGGCGACGAATATGTAGTGAGGGCCAGCCGACTAGAGCATACAAGTCGCAGTGGTGGGTGGTATAAGGTGCTTTAGTGACAAAACGGATGGCACTGTGATAAACTGCATCCAGTTTGCTGAGTAGAGTGTTGGAAGCAATTTTGTAGATGACGTCGCCAAAGTCGAGGATCGGTAGGATAGTCAGTTATACTAGGGTAAGTTTGGCGGCGTGAGTGAAGGAGGCTTTGTTGCGGAATAGAAAGCCGACTCTTGATTTGATTTTCGATTGGAGATGTTTGATATGAGTCTGGAAGGAGAGTTTACAGTCTAGCCAGACACCTAGGTACTTATAGATGTCCACATATTCAAGGTCGGAACCATCCAGGGTGGTGATGCTAGTCGGGCATGCGGGTGCAGGCAGCGATTGGTTGAAAAGCATGCATTTGGTTTTACTAGCGTTTAAGAGCAGTTGGAGGCCACAGAATGAGTGTTGTATGGCATTGAAGCTCGTTTGGAGGTTAGATAGCACAGTGTCCAAGGACGGTCCGGAAGTATATAGAATGGTGTCGTCTGCGTAGAGGTGGATCAGGGAATCGCCCGCAGCAAGAGCAACATCATTGATATATACAGAGAAAAGAGTCGGCCCGAGAATTGAACCCTGTGGCACCCCCATAGAGACTGCCAGAGGACCGGACAGCATGCCCTCCGATTTGACACACTGAACTCTGTCTGCAAAGTAATTGGTGAACCAGGCAAGGCAGTCATCCGAAAAACCGAGGCTACTGAGTCTGCCGATAAGAATATGGTGATTGACAGAGTCGAATGCCTTGGCAAGGTCGATGAAGACGGCTGCACAGTACTGTCTTTTATCGATGGCGGTTATGATATCGTTTAGTACCTTGAGTGTGGCTGAGGTGCACCCGTGACCGGCTCGGAAACCAGATTGCACAGCGGAGAAGGTACGGTGGGATTCAAGATGGTCAGTGACCTGTTTGTTGACTTGGCTTTCGAAGACCTTAGATAGGCAGGGCAGGATGGATATAGGTCTGTAACAGTTTGGGTCCAGGGTGTCTCCCCCTTTGAAGAGGGGGATGACTGCGGCAGCTTTCCAATCCTTGGGGATCTCAGACGATATGAAAGAGAGGTTGAACAGGCTGGTAATAGGGGTTGCGACAATGGCGGCGGATAGTTTCAGGAATAGAGGGAATGAGAAACAAGATTCTCTGGTCTGATGGAACCAAGATTGATCTATTTGGTTTGAATGCCAAGTGTCATGTCTGGAGGAAACCTGGCACTATCCCTACGGTGAAGCATGGTGGTGGCAGCATCATGCTGTGGGGATGTTTTTCAGCGGCAGGGACTGGGAGACTAGTCAGGTTGAGGGAAAGATGAATGAAGCTAAGTACAGAGAGATCCTTGATGAAAACCTTCTCCAGAGCGCTCAGGACCTCAGACTGGGGCAAAGGTTCACCTTCCAACAGGACAATGACTCTAACCACATAGCCAAGACAACACAAGAGTGGCTTCGGGACAAGTCTCTGAATGTCCTTACGTGGCCCAGACAGAGCCCGGACTTGAACCTGATTGAACATCTCTGGTGAGAACTGAAAATAATTGTAAGGTGACAATTCCCATCCAATCTGACGGAGTTCGAGAGGATCTGCAGAGAGGAATGGGAGAAACACCCCAAATACAGGTGTGCCAAGCGTGTAGCGTCATACCCAAGAAGACTCAAGGCTGTAATCGCTGCCAAAGACGCTTCAACAAAGTACTGAGTAAAGGGTCTGAATACTTATGTAAATGTTTATTTTTTATTTTTTATATGCTAACATTTCTAAAAACCTGTTTTTGCTTTGTCATTATGGGGTATTGTGTGTAGATTAATGAGGGGGGTGAGGGGACAATTTTGCCAATTTTAGAATAAGGCTGTAACGTAACAAAATGTGGAAACATTTAAAGAGTCTGAATACTTTTCGAATGCACTGTATATATAGGTATTATGACATCCCTTTCGCAACACACTGAAGCTCACTCCTCCTGTCCTCTCTAGCCTATTCTGGAGCAGAGAAAGTGTTATGTTATCTCTGTGCTTCTGCAGTAATGGTATTATTTAGTCACCTTAATTCTCCTGGGCTGACCAACAGTGTGAACAATGCAGGGCCTTACTAAGCCCATCAGTGGTCACATGAAGCAGAGGTCTTTTCCTGCTCCACAGACCCTACAGGCTCCTCTATCCCTCCACCTCGTTCCTTCTGCATCCCTCTTCCATCTATTTATCCATCCTCCCTCTCTTTTTCTGCCTATTCCTCTGCCCCTTTCTCTCTTCCTCTCTTCCTCATCCTTTCTCACTCTCTCCCTCCCCTTATTCCCACCCCTCTCTCCCTGTCTCTCCTCCATCCCTCCCTCACTCCATCATCTCTCTCTCCCTACCTCTCCCTCCCTCCTCCTCTCTCAGTGGCGGGAGAGAGTTGTGCGTGTAATGGCGTTATTCACAGTTCATTGGTCTGTTTGAAGGGACTATCTTGATTGAGCGTTTCCCAGTGCAGGGCAGGGCAGGGTGGATGGGGGACTGTATAAAGATGTGTTGGGAGCCTGTGGAGATGGATGGGCTATGGGAACATGGACACACAGTAGGGTGCTGCCATGTTTGTCAAGCCTATAATCTAATGACAACATTGTAAATTGGAGACAATGGCACACAGAAGATGGAAACTGACACTATGGACATTCAGAAGCATACAGGAGAGATTTTAGCTCTTTGAGAGGCTCAGTCTGTTGGAAATATTGGACATAGAAACAGTAGGCTAGCACAATGAGTGAAATTGATAGTAATCTGTACACTGGAAAGCAAGTGGATAAGCCTCAGTGCTAGCCAGACAGCGAGAAACAGAATCTGTCATGCTCTCTCTCTCTCTCTCTCCTCTCTCCCCCCTCTCTCTCCCTCTCTCTCTCTCCCTCTCCCTCTCTCCACATTCTGGTCGTCATCTTTCTCTCACTCTAATAAATGCATGCACTGACAAAGAACACAAAACTGCTCTGAGAAGCAAAAATACACATCACTAATTAGTCCAAATTAACCCCAGGCAGACTTACAGTAGGACGTACACACATCACACACACAACACTTAAAACCAGTTCCTACTCTCACACCACACTGATTCTGCTGCACCTCTTACACACACACACACACACACACAGACACACACACACACAGAGAGAGAGAGAGAGAGAGAGAGAGAGAGAGAGACACGCACACACACACACACACACACACACACAGAGAAAGTGCCTCCAGCTGAGGCAGCAAAGGCAACCAGAGTCGTATCGGTTTGAAGGCAGAGTAAAAACCAACGCTGCAGAAAAATGCTATGGCTGGGAAACAGAGCATGACATTAACTAAGCACGGACAAACAATACATACATGTACATATAAACAGTCACACACAACACAGGTAAAAGAAGAGTCCTACTTACAGAATGAGTCAGACGATATCAGAAGCGGTGTACCATATATGTGTGTGGTAGCCAGTCAGCACAGCCCTCGACAGGCATGGAGATGGAATCCACTGTTGGGGGTGGGGTGGGGGGGGGGACTTGTGGGGCTGTCACAGCGTTCCGGATTGTCTCCGTGTAGGGGTGGGGGGCTGAGAGAGCGAGGACAAGACGGAATATTCCGGTACTTGGACTGTGATAGCTGGGCAACAATATTCCTTTTGGAGGTGAAGAGAAAAAGCAACAAATGAGGATAGAAAAAATCTTCTGACACCCTCAACAAAAGTAGAGAGTAAAAGACAGAAGGAGGAAAAGAAAAGGTATTGTGTTGTCTTCTTCCCTTTGTTTATCTCTCTCCCTCTCCTCAGTAGAGCTATAGACGTGGAAGGAGCTTTTTAGTCAAATAAAACACAAGGGTTGTTAATGAGTCTGTTTCAATCCAAAAGGGCCCCCCTCCTTCCCTTTCTCTCTCTCCTTCCCTCGTTTCCTTCCCCGGCAGAAGGCCTCGACGGCTCCGAGTACCGCTGTCTAAATCCAATACCTCTCCCAGAAGAAGAGGGGGAAACAGAAGAGAAAATGACGAGCAGAGGGAGAGGATTTCAGACACCTGGTCTCTATCCCTCTCCTTTTCCCTGTCTACTTTTCTCTTTCCTTCCCTCTCTCTCTCACTCTTGCTGTCACTACCTCTATCTAACCTGTCCTTCCCTTCTAGTAGCAGTCCCCCTACTTGTTTGTTTGTTTGTTTCTGTCTAGTCTTGCCAGTGGAGGCTGAGGCTGAGGGGGATGCAGTCAGATCCTCTAATTGCTGCGTCGCTCGCTCTCAGTCCCCGTCAGGCAGACAGGCAACACCAAACCCAACACAGGACTGACTGCTTCTCTCTTCTCTACCTCTATCTCCCTCTTTCTCTCTCTCTCTCTCTCTCTCTCTCTCTCTCTCTCTCTCTCTCTCTCCCTCTCACACACACACAGTCTGGAATGACAATGACGACTGTCTGTTTGTAATGCTTGTTTATAATGCCTCCCAGTTTACTGTCTGTCTGTCTGTTTATGAGCCATCCAGTTCCGGTCCAGGGGTGTACAGCGGGACCTGTTACCCTCCTCTAGTGCTCAGCTACCCCCCCGGTCAGAATTCTGCCTCTTTCTCTGCCCATCGTGCAACCAACCAGTCGACCAACCAATCAGCTTCCAGCGGATCTAAGAGACAGACAGACTAAATTAGGCTGAGGCAGGAAGTCTCTAGAAGGTTTCTGACAAATCTCAGTTAATTCTCTCTCTCTCTCTCTGTGTGTTTCCCTATCTCCTTCTCTTCTCCGTTCTCTCTCTCCTTCCTCGTTATCTATTCAGGGCAGTTTGTCCCTCTTTTCTCTCTGTCACCAAGGGAGGATCATGAAGAATGGACTTGTTTCATAATATATTCCTCCTCAATGGATGAAGAGGTGGGGGGAAAGGAGGAAGACCAGAAAAAGGGAAAGTGGAGGGGAAATTGTTCCTTTAAAAAATAAGCCCCCAAACAAATCAGAAGGCGGGATTCCCAAGGGGGGAATGTCAACTACTTGGTTCTGCTGAGGAACCGGTCTGGAACAGACACAGAACTTTGAAGTGAACAGAGTAAAGTCCCATAATCTAGACAGGATGTACAGCCGATAAATCCACCCATGTACCACAATCCCATGTAGTTTTCTGGAGGAGAGTCACAGTTGAGTATTCCCTTCCAAGGAGACACGTCCCCCGAAGTTCAAGATCCTCTACAAGCTGTGGCGCTGGCATCAACACCCCAAGCCTCTAGGTTTCATTAAATCCCATTGGATGCGGTTATAATCAGAAGAGTGCATTGTACACATCTCTCACTGGAACAATTGCAGCACTGGTGGTTGGGCTCCTTGTGAGGGGGGGGGTCACTCTGCAGGGGTAGAGAGGTGGTCAGTATTGGGGTGCTGGATGCTAGCAGTTTGTCTTTATTCCCCATGGTGGGAACTGTGACTGACAAGGAAAGGATTCAGAAAGGTAGAGATCATTCCACTAGGTTTCAGCCCTGTAGGAGAGAGAGAAAGGCAGAGAGAGGGAGAGAGAAAGAGAGAGCATGTGAGACTTGGTGACATTTGTGTCATTCTGGCTTATCACGCACGTCATTCTCCTCCTCGTCCGACTCAACTCCGCCTGACTTCCTCCTGTCTAGTCTGTCCTTGTCACTATTTCACTGACTTTACCTTCCGTTCCCCTCTTCACCTCTTCCCTTCATTCCCTTCCCTCATCACTCTCTCTGCAGCTCAATCTCCCCCTAAATGGTCTCGCCACTGTCTCCTCTACTATAGCCTTTCATTCCCTTACATCTATCACAGTCTCCTCTCTCCTTTTGCCCCTACTATCTTTCACGGTCCCTCGATATCTATCTGTCCATCTTTCTATACAGTATCTGAGAGGAGCTGTACTTTGAGGAGCAGAGAGAGAGAGAGAGGCAGAGAGAGCGAGGGCGAGAGTGAGAGAGAAAGAGAGACTGGCATGTTAAAACCACCTGTCTCCTCTCTCCACATATACAGCCAGGTTAAAACCACCCGTCTCCTCTCTCCACATATACAGCCAGGTTAAAACCACCCGTCTCCTCTCTCCACATATACAGCCAGGTTAAAACCACCTGTCTACTCTCTCCACATATACAGCCAGGTTAGAACCACCTGTCTCCTCTCTCCACATATACAGCCAGGTTAAAACCACCTGTCTCCTCTCTCCACATATACAGCCAGGTTAAAACCACCTGTCTACTCTCTCCACATATACAGCCAGGTTAAAACGACCTGTCTCCTCTCTCCACATATACAGCCAGGTTAAAACCACCTGTCTCCTCTCTCCACATATACAGCCAGGTTAAAACCACCTGTCTCCTCTCTCCACATATACAGCCAGGTTAAAACCACCTGTCTACTCTCTCCACATATACAGCCAGGTTAAAACCACCTGTCTCCTCTCTCCACATATACAGCCAGGTTAAAACCACCTGTCTCCTCTCTCCACATATACAGCCAGGTTAAACCACCTGTCTACTCTCTCCACATATACAGCCAGGTTAAAACCACCTGTCTACTCTCTCCACATATACAGCCAGGTTAAAACCACCTGTCTCCTCTCTCCACATATACAGCCAGGTTAAAACCACCTGTCTCCTCTCTCCACATATACAGCCAGGTTAAAACCACCTGTCTCCTCTCTCCACATATACAGCCAGGTTAAAACCACCTGTCTCCTCTCTCCACATATACTGCCAGGTTAAAACCACCTGTCTCCTCTCTCCACATATACAGCCAGGTTAAAACCACCTGTCTCCTCTCTCCACATATACAGCCAGGTTAAAACCACCTGTCTACTCTCTCCACATATACAGCCAGGTTAAAACCACTACCATATAGAGACATGTTTATATTTTAGTCACTTAGCAGATGCTCTAATCCAGAGCAAATTATAGTTAGTGTATTCATTTTAAAATAGCTAGGTAAGACAACCACATATATCTCAGTTATTGTAAGTGCATTTTTCCTACATACAGCCAAGATAAAGCCACTGTCTCTCCTTATACAATCCAGGATCAACCCTGGCTCTGCGCCATTCCTACCTAGCTTGCTTGCCAAATCTGCTACAGTTTTAGCCAACAATACCAAACATGCCAAAGCATGACAATGATAAAGCAGTTGGCTGAAGCAGAACCGATCTGGCTTCCAGGCTAAGTCTTACCGGTTCAGCTCAGATACTAAACTATTTTGCCAGTTGCTCTTCACCTATTTTGTGGTCCGAGTCATCTTTGTATTCACATTGCTATGTTTAAATAGGAACCCATATCTTTTTCCAACATTCACTCAATGCACTCTGTGTTTTTACAAAGTGCAGGACAAGCCATTCTATCAGAATGTGTTATCGGACAGCTACTTACATTTTGGAAGCTAATAGATGGCATTTAGTTAAAGATGAGACATAATAACTGCAATCACACTGTACTATTAACATGTAC
The DNA here is from genome assembly GCF_002021735.2 of Oncorhynchus kisutch. NCBI lineage: Eukaryota > Metazoa > Chordata > Actinopteri > Salmoniformes > Salmonidae > Oncorhynchus > Oncorhynchus kisutch. The sequence goes on along the minus strand of NC_034175.2, from coordinate 7,001,263 downwards.
ATATTATTGGTAACAGAATAAATAGCAGAAGAATAACTGCAGATTAAATAATGCTGTAATTGAAAATTCTACTCCCAATGTAGGCTACTGCCCCTTTAAGAGCTAGAATTGATTTTGTACCCTATGTTATGATTGTTACCAAATATGTTGGTGTCTTCTCACCAGTGAGGGCTGCTGAGGGAGGACGGCTCATAATAATGTCTGGAACAGAGTGAATGGAAATGGCATCAAGCACATGGAAACAATGTGTTTGATGTATTTGATACCATTGAACTTATTCTGCTCCAGCCACTACCATGAGCCCATCCTCCCCAACTACGGTGCCACCAACCTCCTGTGCTTCTCACACTATTCAAACTCTACAATGGAATAAACAGCTCATGAAGTTCTCTTAGCCTATAGATCACATATTACAAACTAATCATCTGAACTAAAACCGTCACACATTTTGGAATTTCTGTGCATCCTTGACAATCGCTAATCAAATCAAATCAAATCAAATGTATTTATATAGCCCTTCGTACATCAGCTGATATCTCAAAGTGCTGTACAGAAACCCAGCCTAAAACTCCAAACAGCAAGCAATGCAGGTGGAGAAGCACGGTGGCTAGGAAAAACTCCCTAGAAAGGCCAATACCTAGGAAGAAACCTAGAGAGGAACCAGGCTATGTGGGGTGGCCAGTCCTCTTCTGGCTGTGCCGGGTGGAGATTATAACAGAACATGGTCAAGATGTTCAATGTTCATAAATGACCAGCATGGTCGAATAATAATAAGGCAGAACAGTTGAAACTAGAGCAGCAGCACAGTCAGGTGGAAGTTGAAACTGGAGCAGCAGCATGGCCAGGTAGCATGGCCAGCATGGCCAGGTAGACATAATCAATAGGCCATAACCAAAAACAGCATTTATTTTCTGCGAACCTGCACATCGTCATCTTCTCTCTATTGTGGCACCAGTGTAAGAGGGTTTATGGCAGGGGAAACGCTGTTGCAGTAGTCTAGTGTGAGGGTTTATGGCAGGGGAAACGCTGTTGCAGTAGTCTAGTGTGAGGGGTTATGACAGGGGAAACGCTGTTGCAGTAGTCTAGTGTGAGGGTTTATGGCAGGGGAAACGCTGTTGCAGTAGTCTAGTGTGAGGGTTTATGGCAGGGGAAACGCTGTTGCAGTAGTCTAGTGTGAGGGGTTATGACAGGGGAAACGCTGTTGCAGTAGTCTAGTGTGAGGGTTTATGACAGGGGAAACACTGTTGCAGTAGTCTAGTGTGAGGGGTTATGACAGGGGAAACGCTGTTGCAGTAGTCTAGTGTGAGGGGTTATTACAGGGGAAACGCTGTTGCAGTAGTCTAGTGTGAGGGGTTATGGCAGGGGAAACGCTGTTGCAGTAGTCTAGTGTGAGGGGTTATGACAGGGGAAACGCTGTTGCAGTAGTCTAGTGTGAGGGTTTATGACAGGGGAAACACTGTTGCAGTAGTCTAGTGTGAGGGGTTATGACAGGGGAAACGCTGTTGCAGTAGTCTAGTGTGAGGGGTTATTACAGGGGAAACGCTGTTGCAGTAGTCTAGTGTGAGGGGTTATGGCAGGGGAAACGCTGTTGCAGTAGTCTAGTGTGAGGGGTTATGACAGGGGAAACGCTGTTGCAGTAGTCTAGTGTGAGGGTTTATGACAGGGGAAACGCTGTTGCAGTAGTCTAGTGTGAGGGGTTATGACAGGGGAAACGCTGTTGCAGTAGTCTAGTGTGAGGGTTTATGACAGGGGAAACGCTGTTGCAGTAGTCTAGTGTGAGGGGTTATGACAGGGGAAACGCTGTTGCAGTAGTCTAGTGTGAGGGGTTATGACAGGGGAAACGCTGTTGCAGTAGTCTAGTGTGAGGGGTTATGACAGGGGAAACGCTGTTGCAGTAGTCTAGTGTGAGGGGTTATGACAGGGGAAACGCTGTTGCAGTAGTCTAGTGTGAGGGTTTATGACAGGGGAAACGCTGTTGCAGTAGTCTAGTGTGAGGGGTTATGACAGGGGAAACGCTGTTGCAGTAGTCTAGTGTGAGGGGTTATGACAGGGGAAACGCTGTTGCAGTAGTCTAGTGTGAGGGGTTATGACAGGGGAAACGCTGTTGCAGTAGTCTAGTGTGTGATGTGAGAATAATGACAAGTGAACCTGGGTGTCTTCATGTTCACATTGCCCTATAACAGGATCCGGACCGGGGAATTCAAGCAAACCAAACTCAGACCACCTCTTGAGATGGTTTTAGTTCACTTCGCTTCGGGGGGCTCTTTTGAGGGGTCTGAGTTTAAAAATTCAGCTAAATGCATTGAGTTCACAAAAATGGTCTGAAAGGGACCAAGTGTGAAAACATCCTTAGAAATAAGGGTACAGTTAGGGTAGAACAAGATCAACATACATATAATGTACCTTCAGAGGTACCCGTAATGATGTAGTAATGTTCGCTACCTGTACGGATAATCTACTACAGGTATTCCTAAACTGGGGTAAGTGCAATGCTGTCGGTGGTACTCCAAATAAAATTGTGACTCACATTTAAAAAAACATATATATAAATATATATATTTATTTTAATTTTCAAACAGTCCATTTATATTTTCCAACGGGGTGAGGTTTTTTACTCTCCTGAGTAGCCTCGTTTCATTACCAAAAATAAAATTAAACCATCTATCCACCTGTCAAATATAGGCCTAGTCAAATAATTAACATCCAATCACATTAACCGTTACTCTCTCGCTGGAATTCCACTAATGGTCCGTATGTAGCCAAACATAGCTGCAGCTCATTCCGTTACTACCATAATTGTCATTTGTCTGACCGCTTGCATGATGATGAGTTTCTCAGACGACTGGCCTATCTGGGGGATGTTGTTTCTCACACGACTGGCCTATCTGGGGGATGTTGTTTCTCACACGACTGGCCTATCTGGGGGATGTTGTTTCTCACACGACTGGCCTATCTGGGGGATGTTGTTTCTCAGAAGACTGGCCTATCTGGGGGATGTTGTTTCTCACACGACTGGCCTATCTGGGGGATGTTGTTTCTCACACGACTGGCCTATCTGGGGGATGTTGTTTCTCAGACGACTGGCCTATCTGGGGGATGTTGTTTCTCACACGACTGGCCTATCTGGGGGATGTTGTTTCTCACACGACTGGCCTATCTGGGGTATGTTGTTTCTCACACGACTGGCCTATCTGGGGGATGTTGTTTCTCACACGACTGGCCTATCTGGGGGATGTTGTTTCTCACACGACTGGCCTATCTGGGGGATGTTGTTTCTCACACGACTGGCCTATCTGGGGTATGTTGTTTCTCACACGACTGGCCTATCTGGGGGATGTTGTTTCTCACACGACTGGCCTATCTGGGGGATGTTGTTTCTCACACGACTGGCCTATCTGGGGGATGTTGTTTCTCACACGACTGGCCTATCTGGGGGATGTTGTTTCTCACACGACTGGCCTATCTGGGGGATGTTGTTTCTCACACGACTGGTCCTATCCGGGTGATGTTTTTTCTCACCTGAATGATCTGAATCTAGGATTACAGGGACTCTCTGCAACTATATTCAATGTGTGGGACAAAATTGAGGCTGTGATTAAGAAGTTGCTCTTCTCTGTCTGCATTAACAAGGGCAACACACTGGTCTTTCCATCATTGTAGGATTTTTTGTGTGCAAATGAACTCAAGTTTACGGACAATGTCAAATGTGATATAGGGAAGCACCTGATTGAATTGGGTGCACAGATACTTTCCCGAAACGGATGACACAAACAACTGGATTCGTTATCCCTTTCATGCCCTGCCTCCAGTCCACTTACTGATATCTGAACAAGAGCCTCATCCAAATTGCAACAAGCGGTTCTGTGAAAATTGAATTTAATCAGAAGCCACTGACAGATTTCTGTATTGGGCTGCGCTCAGAGTATCCTGCCTTGGCAAATCACTCTGTTAAGACACTGCCCTTTGCAACCACGTACCTATGTGAGAGTGGATTCTCGGCCCTCACTAGCATGTAAATGAAATACAGGCACAGACTGTGTGTGGAACATTATTTAAGACTGAGACTCTCTCCAATACAACCCAACATTGCAGAGTTATGTGCATCCATTCAAGCACACCCTTCTCATTAACCTGTGGTGAGTTATTCACACCCTTCTCATTAACCTGTGGTGAGTTATTCACACCCTTCTCATTAATCTGTGGTGAGTTATTCACACCCTTCTCATTAACCTGTGGTGAGTTATTCACACCCTTCTCATTAACCTGTGGTGAGTTATTCACACCCTTCTCATTAACCTGTGGTGAGTTATTCACACCCTTCTCATTAATCTGTGGTGAGTTATTCACACCCTTCTCATTAACCTGTGGTGAGTTATTCACACCCTTCTCATTAACCTGTGGTGAGTTATTCACACCCTTCTCATTAACCTGTGGTGAGTTATTCACACCCTCCTCATTAACCTGTGGTGAGTTATTCACACCCTTCTCATTAACCTGTGGTGAGTTATTCACACCCTTCTCATTAACCTGTGGTGAGTTATTCACACCCTTCTCATTAACCTGTGGTGAGTTATTCACACCCTTCTCATTAACCTGTGGTGAGTTATTCACACCCTTCTCATTAACCTGTGGTGAGTTATTCACACCCTTCTCATTAACCTGTGGTGAGTTATTCACACCCTTCTCATTAACCTGTGGTGAGTTATTCACACCCTTCTCATTAACCTGTGGTGAGTTATTCACACCCTTCTCATTAACCTGTGGTGAGTTATTCACACCCTTCTCATTAACCTGTGGTGAGTTATTCACACCCTTCTCATTAACCTGTGGTGAGTTATTCACACCCTTCTCATTAACCTGTGGTGAGTTATTCACACCCTTCTCATTAACCTGTGGTGAGTTATTCACACCCTTCTCATTAACCTGTGGTGAGTTATTCACACCCTTCTCATTAACCTGTGGTGAGTTATTCACACCCTTCTCATTAACCTGTGGTGAGTTATTCACACCCTTCTCATTAACCTGTGGTGAGTTATTCACACCCTTCTCATTAACCTGTGGTGAGTTATTCACACCCTTCTCATTAATCTGTGGTGAGTTATTCACACCCTTCTCATTAACCTGTGGTGAGTTATTCACACCCTTCTCATTAACCTGTGGTGAGTTATTCACACCCTTCTCATTAACCTGTGGTGAGTTATTCACACCCTTCTCATTAACCTGTGGTGAGTTATTCACACCCTTCTCATTAATCTGTGGTGAGTTATTCACAATGTTCTTTTTATATGTAAGATGGTTAAATAAAGAGCAAAATCTTTGATTGTTATTATATTATTATTTGTACCCTGGTCCTATAGGAGCTCTTTGTCACTTCCCACGTGCCGGGTTGTGACAAAAACTTACACTGATTCTTTATGTTTAATAAATGTATCATATAGTGTGTATGTGTTGCAGGCTTACAATGATGGCAAAAAACAACATTTGAGAGTGTCACGCCCTGACCTTAGAGATCCTTTTTATTTTGGTTTGGTCAGGATGCGAGTTGGGGTGGGCAATCTATGTTTTGTGTTCTATGTTTTCTATTTCTGTGTGTTTGGCCGGGTGTGGTTCTCAATCAGAGGCAGCTGTCTATCGTTGTCTCTGATTGAGAACCATACTTAGATAGCCTTTTCCCACCTGTGTTTTGTGGGTAGTTGTTTTCTGTTTTTGTGTCTGCACCAGACAGAACGGTTTCGTTCGTTCTCTTTGTTATTTTTTGTAATTTCAGAGTTCAGTTCTAATAAAAGTATGAACATGTACCACGCTGCACCTTGGTCCTCTCCTTCCAACAGCCGTTACAGAGAGTGCGCTGACCCTGGTGCTAGAGGGGGTACGCAGCTGGAGGTTGAATGTTTGAAGGGGTACGGGACTATAATAGGTTTGGGAACCACTGATCTAGCATAATGGTACATTTTTGTACCCAATAGTTTGAATATAAAGGTACAATCAACTCCACAATGAAGGTACAGGTCTGTTTCTCAATACCCCACCATAAGGAACAATGATGCATTTTTGCCACTTAAAAATAACAAACAGCTTTGTCACTGTGGCGATACTCTAAAGGCAAAATTGTACCATAATCATGATCATGATCACATTTCCCAGGTTATTATTATTTATATCTGTATATTGTGTGTACATTGATTGATGTGTTAATCTTATGCTACACAAAGATAAATACCATACATTTGTCTAAACTAGTTGGATTTTTGCAACCATTACTGAAATGGTTGTTCCATTTGAAAAGGCCTAGGTAGTCTCCTCACAATGTTCCTAAACCTAGCAGTCATTACTGAAATGGTTGTTCCATTTGAAAAGGCCTAGGTAGTCTCCTCACAATGTTCCTAACCCTAGCATTCATTACTGAAATGGTTGTTCCATTTGAAAAGGCCTAGGTAGTCTCCTCACAATGTTCCTAAACCTAGCAGTCATTACTGAAATGGTTGTTCCATTTGAAAAGGCCTAGGTAGTCTCCTCAAAATGTTCCTAACCCTAGCATTCATTACTGAAATGGTTGTTCCGTTTGAAAAGGCCTAGGTAGTCTCCTCACAATGTTCCTAAACCTAGCAGTCATTACTGAAATGGTTGTTCCATTTTAAAAGGCCTAGGTAGTCTCCTCACAATGTTCCTAACCCTAGCAGTCATTACTGAAATGGTTGTTCCATTTTAAAAGGCCTAGGTAGTCTCCTCACAATGTTCCTAACCCTAGCATTCATTACTGAAATGGTTGTTCCATTTGAAAAGGCCTAGGTAGTCTCCTCACAATGTTCCTAACCCTAGCATTCATTACTGAAATGGTTGTTCCGTTTGAAAAGGCCTAGGTAGTCTCCTCACAATGTTCCTAATCCTAGCAGTCATTACTGAAATGGTTGTTCCATTTTAAAAGGCCTAGGTAGTCTACTCACAATGTTCCTAACCCTAGCAGTCATTACTGAAATGGTTGTTCCATTTGAAAAGGCCTAGGTAGTCTCCTCACAATGTTCCTAACCCTAGCATTCATTACTGAAATGGTTGTTCCGTTTGAAAAGGCCTAGGTAGTCTCCTCACAATGTTCCTAACCCTAGCAGTCATTACTGAAATGGTTGTTACATTTGAAAAGGCCTAGGTAGTCTCCTCACAATGTTCCTAACCCTAGCAGTCATTACTGAAATGGTTGTTCCATTTGAAAAGGCCTAGGTAGTCTCCTCACAATGTTCCTAACCCTAGCATTCATTACTGAAATGGTTGTTCCATTTGAAAAGGCCTAGGTAGTCTCCTCACAATGTTCCTAAACCTAGCAGTCATTACTGAAATGGTTGTTCCATTTGAAAAGGCCTAGGTAGTCTCCTCAAAATGTTCCTAACCCTAGCATTCATTACTGAAATGGTTGTTCCGTTTGAAAAGGCCTAGGTAGTCTCCTCACAATGTTCCTAAACCTAGCAGTCATTACTGAAATGGTTGTTCCATTTTAAAAGGCCTAGGTAGTCTCCTCACAATGTTCCTAACCCTAGCAGTCATTACTGAAATGGTTGTTCCATTTTAAAAGGCCTAGGTAGTCTCCTCACAATGTTCCTAACCCTAGCATTCATTACTGAAATGGTTGTTCCATTTGAAAAGGCCTAGGTAGTCTCCTCACAATGTTCCTAACCCTAGCATTCATTACTGAAATGGTTGTTCCGTTTGAAAAGGCCTAGGTAGTCTCCTCACAATGTTCCTAATCCTAGCAGTCATTACTGAAATGGTTGTTCCATTTTAAAAGGCCTAGGTAGTCTACTCACAATGTTCCTAACCCTAGCAGTCATTACTGAAATGGTTGTTCCATTTGAAAAGGCCTAGGTAGTCTCCTCACAATGTTCCTAACCCTAGCATTCATTACTGAAATGGTTGTTCCGTTTGAAAAGGCCTAGGTAGTCTCCTCACAATGTTCCTAACCCTAGCAGTCATTACTGAAATGGTTGTTACATTTGAAAAGGCCTAGGTAGTCTCCTCACAATGTTCCTAACCCTAGCAGTCATTACTGAAATGGTTGTTCCATTTTAAAAGGCCTAGGTAGTCTCCTCACAATGTTCCTAACCCTAGCAGTCATTACTGAAATGGTTGTTCCATTTGAAAAGGCCTAGGTAGTCTCCTCACAATGTTCCTAACCCTAGCAGTCATTACTGAAATGGTTGTTCCATTTGAAAAGGCCTAGGTAGTCTCCTCACAATGTTCCTAACCCTAGCAGTCATTACTGAAATGGTTGTTCCATTTGAAAAGGCCTAGGTAGTCTCCTCACAATGTTCCTAACCCTAGCATTCATTACTGAAATGGTTGTTCCATTTGAAAAGGCCTAGGTAGTCTCCTCACAATGTTCCTAACCCTAGCATTCATTACTGAAATGGTTGTTCCATTTTAAAAGGCCTAGGTAGTCTCCTCACAATGTTCCTAACCCTAGCATTCATTACTGAAATGGTTGTTCCGTTTGAAAAGGCCTAGGTAGTCTCCTCACAATGTTCCTAACCCTAGCAGTCATTACTGAAATGGTTGTTCCATTTGAAAAGGCCTAGGTAGTCTCCTCACAATGTTCCTAACCCTAGCAGTCATTACTGAAATGGTTGTTCCATTTGAAAAGGCCTAGGTAGTCTCCTCACAATGTTCCTAACCCTAGCAGTCATTACTGAAATGGTTGTTCCATTTGAAAAGGCCTAGGTAGTCTCCTCACAATGTTCCTAACCCTAGCAGTCATTACTGAAATGGTTGTTCCATTTGAAAAGGCCTAGGTAGTCTCCTCACAATGTTCCTAACCCTAGCATTCATTACTGAAATGGTTGTTCCATTTGAAAAGGCCTAGGTAGTCTCCTCACAATGTTCCTAACCCTAGCAGTCATTACTGAAATGGTTGTTCCATTTTAAAAGCCCTAGGTAGTCTCCTTACAATGTTCTTAACCCTAGCAGTCATTACTGAAATGGTTGTTCCATTTTAAAAGGCCTAGGTAGTCTCCTCACAATGTTCTTAACCCTAGCAGTCATTTCTGAAATGGTTGTTCCATTTGAAAAGGCCTAGGTAGTCTTCTCACAATGTTCCTAACCCTAGCAGTCATTCTGAATGCAGGTTGCAGGTGAATACAAACTCCCACTGTTGGATATCATAACCCTGGCTGGATTCTGATAGGAATTACACACCAGTTTGCACTACCAGCATGTGAATTGCAGATAGGTTTTCAAAATCCTGGTAACTTTCCTCAAACTCTCAGGTTTTCCAGGAATCTCCTACTGCGAGGGAATAAGGAGGGAATAAGCAGGACATCCAGAAAGTGAACGGAATTTTGCAACCCTTCTTACAGGCCTGATGTGGCCTGTAAACCACCCGTGAGTGGAAGTGTTGTACCAGTTTAAGTGGTCTATGGTAGAGGTACATTTCTGAAATGCTATAAAGGCTAAATGTACCTTTACTAAAAGCATGCTTTTGTACCTGTGGACAATATGTAAGAAAGGTGCTATCTGAGGTATGAACTGGGGTACAATTACGTCCCTATAAGTGAAGTTACAAAGGTCCTACCTTACAGGGTACCACTACAGTAACAAATCTTATTCTGTTTCTAAGAGTGTATTCTATTCTATGTACCCTGCAACACTGGACATGTAACAGTTATATCAGTACAGCTTGTATGAAACCTCTCTGTCTCTTC